>NW_022987438.1:0-98132 GCF_902827165.1 Trematomus bernacchii
GACTCTTCTATCTGGCATTGAACAAACACCTTAAGCACAAGCATGCAGTGCGGAACTTGGAGGAGAGGGGAATCCTCCTGAAAATAGCCAGTGGAAGGATAAATGTTCGGACCAAACCCTGTCCCATCGCTGGGTGTTCGTACGCTGGGAAGAGACTGGACCGTCATGTAAAACATGACCACCCTGAGTTGTCCCGACATAAGGCACATCAGGTCATGGCAAGGCTGAAGCATAGTGTGGCACTGCAGTTGCTCCATGACCTCCGTGAGACTAACCCCATCATTGGAATGGCTACATCATTGGATATAGACAATGAGGAGGAATACCCCGGGCACCCTCCACCCTTCTCCCCACATACCGAGTGTGACAACGAGGACTGCAGGCAGGTGATGCTGGAAAATGTGGCATTGAGGGCTCAGAAGGATGCCCTCAATGATGAGGTGAAGACCCTGCGCTCCAGGCTGAAAAAGGAGCTAAAACCCAGGAAGCAGAGTGCTGCTGTTCTTGAGGAAGAGGACGAATGTATACGATTTAAGGGCCTGGCAATCCCAAATACCTCCGGCATAAACACAGTAGCCTCAGGCAGCAATACCCCTGTGAAGAGCCCGGTGAAGACTGTCATGCAGTCCCCAGTAACCTCCGGTAGCGAGACCCCTGTGAGGAGCCCGGTGAAGACTGTCATGCTTGCAGTAGCCTCCGGTGGGAAGAGACCGGTCAAGAACCCTGTGAAGAGCCCAATGAAGACTGTCATGCTTGCAGTAGCCTCCGGTGGAAAGAGACCGGTCAAGAACCCTGTGAAGAGCCCAGTGAAGACTGTCATATTACCAGTTTCCTCCGGTAGCGAGACCCCTGAGAAGAGCCCGGTGAAGACTGTCATGTTTGCAGTAGCCTCCAGTAGCGAGACCCCTGTGAAGACCCCGGTGAAGACTGTCATGTTTGCAGTAGCCTCCGGTAGCGAGACCCCTGTGAAGACCCCGGTGGAAACTGTCATGTTTGCAGTAGCCTCCGGTAGCGAGACCCCTGTGAAGACCCCGGTGGAAACTGTCATGTTTGCAGTAGCCTCCGGTAGCGAGACCCCTGTGAAGACCCCGGTGGAAACTGTCATGTTTGCAGTAGCCTCCGGTAGCGAGACCCCTGTGAAGACCCCGGTGGAAACTGTCATGTTTGCAGTAGCCTCCGGTAGCGAGACCCCTGTATGCCGGAAGACCCGTGCCTCTAAGCTGGCTAATGACTTGCCCTCTCCCTCAAATTACTGGTCCACTGGGTGTGGACGGGGGAATACCATGCGTGAAATCACGTTGCCTAGAAGCATGGAGGCGTACCTTCAGACATACTTGGATCACTGTTTGGGTGTCGCTCCGACAGTAAAACAGAAAGACAATGTTGTGTCGAAGATCAGCCGGATAAAGAACTTCATAGTATACATGGCCCATGGTGTTAACCGCCTGTCAGACTGGCTGTTCCTAAGAAACATGAAGATGATCCGTGGCTGGAGCGAGTATATTGTAAAGCCGGGCCGGGCAGTCACAACATCAGAGTTCTTCCTGAAGAATGTGCACCAGTTCATGGGGTACATGTCTGAGTCAAAGCCCCGGGGGTGCAAGCTCACCCAGTCTGATATGACCCACATAATGAGAGAGGTGAAAGCCAACATGAAACACTTGAATAAGGCAGTCACTCTACATCAGTTTAAGGTGAAGAGGAACAAACTGGATCGTCTGCCGAGCCAGGCGGAGCTTCTCGCCGCCATGGCGGCCGCTGAGAAGCGCATCCCGGAGCTCCTCGACCTGATGGCCGGCACGCCGACCTCAACCACCCAGAAGCTTCTCTATGGCTATCTCACCCTCCATTGGAGCCTCCTGTATGGCCACCGTACGGGCGTGTACGCAAACATGAAAAACAGTGAGGTCTTAGAGGCAGCCATAAGGGGAACTGCTGAGGGCTACATCATCCATGTGCAGGATCACAAGACGGCCAAGACATATGGCGAAGCACAGCTGGCGCTTACAGTAGAGGAGTTTAGCTGGGTCATGCGGTGGATGGGGATTAAAGAGGCATTGCTGGGTCCTCAGAATGAATTCTTCCTTTTCACAAGGGGGAATCGGGCCTCCAAGAACCTGAACGCTCACTTGAAGAGGGCATGGGCTGATGCTGGGCTAGAAACAGCCGTCACCTTCACAATCCTGCGCACTGCCCTGGCTGACAATATCAAGCATCACCAAGATCCAGAAAGCCGGTCGATTCTCGCCAGGTTTATGTGTCACGACGTAACCACGGCGGACCGGTTCTACGCGAATGCGCCAGGTATAAAGGAGGCATTGAGAATCCGCTCCATGTTCAGGGCGTCATCAGATGCGGCAGCAGCTGCATCATCATCAGAAGGATGTCTACCGCTGTCAGATGGGGAGACCTCCGAAGAGGGCTGCTATAACAGTACAAGCTCTATCATCTTCACCTGATGGGTCATTGGAGCGGCAGCAGCAGCGGAAGCGGAAGCGGGAGGGAAAGAGGCCAATGAAGTCGGGACCGGGGCTGGTTGACACTCCTGATGATGGGGCAGGGGCCGTGGACTCAACCTGTTTGCCCTGGTGCACCGTGAAGAATTAGACGCCTAATTTGGTCCCCTGAATCCCGCTAAACATTGTGAATATGTATACCGTGTATATAATTATTATTATAATCCTGTGTATACATTTTGTAAATAGTACAATATCTCCAGGGCGCATAACTGCACTTTACAAGCCAGGAAAGGTGCCAGAATCCTGGGCATACATTTTGTTAATAGTGCAACACCTCCAGGGCGCATAACTGCACTTTAAAACGTAGGTTAAGAAATTTAGTAGTACTGTTATAGTAGCAGTAGTACGTGTAAATAGTTTATGTTTTAGCCTCTCTGTACTGTCAACTGTGTTTTTTGTTCAAATAAAATAAAAAAAAAAAAAAAAACAATAACCTTGATGGTTACCAGGGGCAGAAAAAGTGCCACTTTCCATCAGCACCGGGGAGGCACTCTCCTTGGTGCTGAACCCTGTGATGAGCGCTCAAGTGTTGGCGGAGGAGGTGTAAGCCAGAGGAGGGTGAACAAAAGTTAAAGTGTTTGAACCTCCAGCCCAGAAGGGGGGGTGATGCCGTGAAGAAAGCCGAATATGGATGCTGATGGGCGGACACAGAAGCACCATAAAACCACCCCCTTGTAAGGTCACCAGGGGCACGAGAATACCCTCCAGCCCAGAAGGGGGGGTGATGCCGTGAAGAAGGCCGAATATGGATGCTGATGGGCGGACACAGAAGCACCATAAAACCACCCCCTTGTAAGGTCACCAGGGGCACGAGAATACCCTCCACAGAAGGGGGGGTGATGCCGTGAAGGAGGCCCGAATATGGATGCTGATGGGCGGACACAGAAGCACCATAAAACCACCCCCTTGTAAGGTCACCAGGGGCACGAGGTTCTGGTGGGTGTGAATACCTGTGTTTAGTCCGTGGGGGAGTGCTTAACTGTGGGGGCCCGGGGACTCAGGGTGTGCAAGGTTATGGAGGTCCCACTGTTAGGGGCCCATGCTGGAGGTAATTAGTCCGTCCTTGGGGCTCTGTGAGCGGGCAAAAAGAGGTGATTTCCCCCTGGTCTCTGCTGGAGGTGCAGAGTCCCACTGTTAGGGGCCCATGCTGGAGGTAATTAGTCCGTCCTTCGGGGCTCTGTGAGCGGGCAATGAGAGGTGATTTTCCCGGTCTCCGCCCTGGAGGTGTGAAATAAACAGAGTCCCCCTGTTAGGGACTGGTGCTGGAGGTCTCTAGTCCGTCCTTCGGTGCTCTGTGAGCGGGCAAAAAGAGGTGATTTCCCCCTGGTCTCTGCTGGAGGTGCAGAGTCCCACTGTTAGGGGCCCATGCTGGAGGTAATTAGTCCGTCCTTGGGGCTCTGTGAGCGGGCAGAGAGAGGTGATTTCCCCCTGGTCTCTGCTGGAGCTGTGAAAGAAACAGAGTCCCACTGTTATGGGGACATGCTGGAGGTAATTAGTCCGTCCTTGGGGCTCTGTGAGGGGGCAGAGAGAGGTGATTTTCCCCTGGTCTCTGCTGGAGCTGTGAAAGAAACAGAGTCCCACTGTTATGGGGACATGCTGGAGGTAATTAGTCCGTCCTTGGGGCTCTGTGAGGGGGCAGAGAGAGGTGATTTCCCCCTGGTCTCTGCTGGAGGTGCAGAGTCCCACTGTTAGGGGCCCATGCTGGAGGTAATTAGTCCGTCCTTGGGGCTCTGTGAGCGGGCAGAGAGAGGTGATTTTCCCGGTCTCCGCCCTGGAGGTGTGAAATAAACAGAGTCCCCCTGTTAGGGACTGGTGCTGGAGGTCTCTAGTCCGTCCTTCGGTGCTCTGTGAGCGGGCAAAAAGAGGTGATTTCCCCCTGGTCTCTGCTGGAGGTGCAGAGTCCCACTGTTAGGGGCCCATGCTGGAGGTAATTAGTCCGTCCTTGGGGCTCTGTGAGCGGGCAGAGAGAGGTGATTTCCCCCCTGGTCTCTGCTGGAGCTGTGAAAGAAACAGAGTCCCACTGTTATGGGGACATGCTGGAGGTAATTAGTCCGTCCTTGGGGCTCTGTGAGGGGGCAGAGAGAGGTGATTTCCCCCTGGTCTCTCCTGGAGGTGTGAAATAAACAGAGTGCTACATTTTGTAAATAGTGCAATATCTCCAGGGCGCATAACTGCACTTTACAAGCCAGAAATAATGTTTAAATGGTCGGGGAAAGTATTTTTAAATGTCTGGAAGAGAGTTTTAGACAGTCATTTTGCACGAAATCATTTAACATAGACGCTCTCCTGAAAATGCACAGAATATGTGCTTTTTCAGGAGACCGTCAATGTTAAATGATTTCGTGCAAAATGACTGGCTAAAACCTCGGAATAAGTGTTTGAAAAGCGGGGAAAAGTTGTTTAAAATAGTCTGATACCTCCAGGGCGCATCACCAAAAATGTACAAGCCAGGGAAGATGCCTGAATCCCGGATACTTTAGGTCTGTCACTTAGGGTGACCGCACCACTCCGACGCTCCCGAGAGTGGACGTCCATTGTTTGTAAGGCACCTAAGAGGGAGAAGGGGAAAAAGTCCCTGGGCTTCATTTCCACTTCTCTGTTAAAAAGATTCATCCATACTTTTCAAACTACCGTCTGCACGAAATCGGAAACCCAGTTTTTGGGTGCACTCAGAAAAATAACGGCTGTTGCAAATCATGGAAGAATGTATCCGCTCACCAAGCACTTTGAGTGGGCCTAATTTTGTGGCGCAAGGACCCCCCAGCCTGGTTCTCTCAATACTTAAAGTTTGACATGGAGGAATGCGAGGGCACTTTGCAGGTGACTCTACCCGATTATGAGACACTATTTTGGGGCGTATTTTTTACATTTCTCTGGTTCTCCAAATAGTTTAAGTTCGACATTTTGAGCCATGGAGGAATGCGAGGGCACTTTGCAGGTGACTCTACCCGATTTTGAGGACACTATTTTGGGGCGTATTTTTTACATTTCTCTGGTTCTCCAAATAGTTTAAGTTCGACATTTTGAGCCATGGAGGAATGCGAGGGCACTTTCCAGGTGACTCTACCCGATTTTGAGGCACTATTTTGGGGTATAATTTTTACATTTTGACCCCTTTGCCCGGTTATCACCAAAGTTGAGTTGGATGATTTCGACCATGGAGGAATGTCAGGGGAGTCCGCGGGGGACTCCTGCGGGGTCATGAGGCACTATTTTGGGGTACAATTTTTACATTTTGACCCCTTTTCCCGGTTCTCACCAAAGTTGAGTTGGATGATTTCGACCATGGAGGAATGTCAGGGGAGTCCGCGGGGGACTCCTGCGGGGTCATGAGGCACTATTTTCGGACACTTTTTTCCCATTTTCCCCCCTTTTGCCTGGTTCTTTTTATTCCCCCCTTTTGCCTGGTTCTTTTTATTTTTATTTTTTTCCTGTTTTGGCCCGTTTGACCCGGTTCCTTCTGCCGGGGGCACTGCCCGGTCCCGGGTGCCCCCCCCAGGGCTCGCGTACAGCCGTTTCACCCCCCACATTGACGGATTTTGACCCCTTTGCCCGGTTCTCACCAAAGTTGAGTGTGATGATTGCTGAGTCATGATGCACTATTTTGGGGTACATTTCCCCCATTATCAACACGGACTAGAGATGTCTCGGAGATGGCTCGGAGCCCACACCCTGGTTCTATGTAACCCTGGAGGAATGTCACATGAGTCGACAGGGGACTGCTGCTGGCTAATGAAGGACTATTTTGGGGTACATTTCCCCCATTATCAACACGGACTAGAGATGTCTCGGAGATGGCTTGGAGCCCACACCCTGGTTCTATGTAACCCTGGAGGAATGTCACATGAGTCGACAGGGGACTGCTGCTGGCTAATGAAGGACTATTTTGGGGTACATTTCCCCCATTATCAACACGGACTAGAGATGTCTCGGAGATGGCTCGGAGCCCACACCCTGGTTCTATGTAACCCTGGAGGAATGTCACATGAGTCGACAGGGGACTGCTGCTGGCTAATGAAGGACTATTTTGGGGTACATTTCCCCCATTATCAACACGGACTAGAGATGTCTCGGAGATGGCTCGGAGCCCACACCCTGGTTCTATGTAACCCTGGAGGAATGTCACATGAGTCGACAGGGGACTGCTGCTGGCTAATGAAGGACTATTTTGGGGTACATTTCCCCCATTATCAACACGGACTAGAGATGTCTCGGAGATGGCTCGGAGCCCACACCCTGGTTCTATGTAACCCTGGAGGAATGTCACATGAGTCGACAGGGGACTGCTGCTGGCTAATGAAGGACTATTTCGGGGTACTTTTTTTTCATTTTCACCCAAATTTCCCTGGATGAAATATTTTTTAGTTTTTTTAGTTTTTAGCCCAGTTTTGGCCACAGCGTTGCCTGGAGGATAGGACCGAGATATGACAGACTCTCTGGCCGCCTCACAAGTCACTATTGTCGGACACTTTCTTTGCTTTACCCCGGTTCTATCACTCTTTCCTCCTTTGACCATACAACCCGTTTCCTGCTGGGGTGGTGCCTGGTTCCGGGGTACCCCAAACCCTCTCATGGTCGGGGCACCATGTATTGATGCATCGGACCCAATGTTGCCATCACCAGCCCCGCGTTGGTGCGGAAGTGGGACCATCTGACCCGGTGGTAACCCAATACTTCCCTTCGTCCATGCACCATGAATTGATGCATCGGACCCAGTGTCGCAACCACCGCTCACGCTAACGCATATAAACGGAGAACTATAACATAATTTTGATCAAAATCATTATGTGTGTTTCAGGAAGGATGTCATCTGAATGCCCGGTGTGCAGACTCTTCTATCTGGCATTGAACAAACACCTTAAGCACAAGCATGCAGTGCGGAACTTGGAGGAGAGGGGAATCCTCCTGAAAATAGCCAGTGGAAGGATAAATGTTCGGACCAAACCCTGTCCCATCGCTGGGTGTTCGTACGCTGGGAAGAGACTGGACCGTCATGTAAAACATGACCACCCTGAGTTGTCCCGACATAAGGCACATCAGGTCATGGCAAGGCTGAAGCATAGTGTGGCACTGCAGTTGCTCCATGACCTCCGTGAGACTAACCCCATCATTGGAATGGCTACATCATTGGATATAGACAATGAGGAGGAATACCCCGGGCACCCTCCACCCTTCTCCCCACATACCGAGTGTGACAACGAGGACTGCAGGCAGGTGATGCTGGAAAATGTGGCATTGAGGGCTCAGAAGGATGCCCTCAATGATGAGGTGAAGACCCTGCGCTCCAGGCTGAAAAAGGAGCTAAAACCCAGGAAGCAGAGTGCTGCTGTTCTTGAGGAAGAGGACGAATGTATACGATTTAAGGGCCTGGCAATCCCAAATACCTCCGGCATAAACACAGTAGCCTCAGGCAGCAATACCCCTGTGAAGAGCCCGGTGAAGACTGTCATGCAGTCCCCAGTAACCTCCGGTAGCGAGACCCCTGTGAGGAGCCCGGTGAAGACTGTCATGCTTGCAGTAGCCTCCGGTGGGAAGAGACCGGTCAAGAACCCTGTGAAGAGCCCAATGAAGACTGTCATGCTTGCAGTAGCCTCCGGTGGAAAGAGACCGGTCAAGAACCCTGTGAAGAGCCCAGTGAAGACTGTCATATTACCAGTTTCCTCCGGTAGCGAGACCCCTGTGAAGAGCCCGGTGAAGACTGTCATGTTTGCAGTAGCCTCCAGTAGCGAGACCCCTGTGAAGACCCCGGTGAAGACTGTCATGTTTGCAGTAGCCTCCGGTAGCGAGACCCCTGTGAAGACCCCGGTGGAAACTGTCATGTTTGCAGTAGCCTCCGGTAGCGAGACCCCTGTGAAGACCCCGGTGGAAACTGTCATGTTTGCAGTAGCCTCCGGTAGCGAGACCCCTGTGAAGACCCCGGTGGAAACTGTCATGTTTGCAGTAGCCTCCGGTAGCGAGACCCCTGTGAAGACCCCGGTGGAAACTGTCATGTTTGCAGTAGCCTCCGGTAGCGAGACCCCTGTGAAGACCCCGGTGGGAAACTGTCATGTTTGCAGTAGCCTCCGGTAGCGAGACCCCTGTATGCCGGAAGACCCGTGCCTCTAAGCTGGCTAATGACTTGCCCTCTCCCTCAAATTACTGGTCCACTGGGTGTGGACGGGGGAATACCATGCGTGAAATCACGTTGCCTAGAAGCATGGAGGCGTACCTTCAGACATACTTGGATCACTGTTTGGGTGTCGCTCCGACAGTAAAACAGAAAGACAATGTTGTGTCGAAGATCAGCCGGATAAAGAACTTCATAGTATACATGGCCCATGGTGTTAACCGCCTGTCAGACTGGCTGTTCCTAAGAAACATGAAGATGATCCGTGGCTGGAGCGAGTATATTGTAAAGCCGGGCCGGGCAGTCACAACATCAGAGTTCTTCCTGAAGAATGTGCACCAGTTCATGGGGTACATGTCTGAGTCAAAGCCCCGGGGGTGCAAGCTCACCCAGTCTGATATGACCCACATAATGAGAGAGGTGAAAGCCAACATGAAACACTTGAATAAGGCAGTCACTCTACATCAGTTTAAGGTGAAGAGGAACAAACTGGATCGTCTGCCGAGCCAGGCGGAGCTTCTCGCCGCCATGGCGGCCGCTGAGAAGCGCATCCCGGAGCTCCTCGACCTGATGGCCGGCACGCCGACCTCAACCACCCAGAAGCTTCTCTATGGCTATCTCACCCTCCATTGGAGCCTCCTGTATGGCCACCGTACGGGCGTGTACGCAAACATGAAAAACAGTGAGGTCTTAGAGGCAGCCATAAGGGGAACTGCTGAGGGCTACATCATCCATGTGCAGGATCACAAGACGGCCAAGACATATGGCGAAGCACAGCTGGCGCTTACAGTAGAGGAGTTTAGCTGGGTCATGCGGTGGATGGGGATTAAAGAGGCATTGCTGGGTCCTCAGAATGAATTCTTCCTTTTCACAAGGGGGAATCGGGCCTCCAAGAACCTGAACGCTCACTTGAAGAGGGCATGGGCTGATGCTGGGCTAGAAACAGCCGTCACCTTCACAATCCTGCGCACTGCCCTGGCTGACAATATCAAGCATCACCAAGATCCAGAAAGCCGGTCGATTCTCGCCAGGTTTATGTGTCACGACGTAACCACGGCGGACCGGTTCTACGCGAATGCGCCAGGTATAAAGGAGGCATTGAGAATCCGCTCCATGTTCAGGGCGTCATCAGATGCGGCAGCAGCTGCATCATCATCAGAAGGATGTCTACCGCTGTCAGATGGGGAGACCTCCGAAGAGGGCTGCTATAACAGTACAGCTCTATCATCTTCACCTGATGGGTCATTGGAGCGGCAGCAGCAGCGGAAGCGGAAGCGGGAGGGAAAGAGGCCAATGAAGTCGGGACCGGGGCTGGTTGACACTCCTGATGATGGGGCAGGGGCCGTGGACTCAACCTGTTTGCCCTGGTGCACCGTAAGAATTAGACGCCTAATTTGGTCCCCTGAATCCCGCTAAACATTGTGAATATGTATACCGTGTATATAATTATTATTATAATCCTGTGTATACATTTTGTAAATAGTACAATATCTCCAGGGCGCATAACTGCACTTTACAAGCCAGGAAAGGTGCCAGAATCCTGGGCATACATTTTGTTAATAGTGCAACACCTCCAGGGCGCATAACTGCACTTTAAAACGTAGGTTAAGAAATTTAGTAGTACTGTTATAGTAGCAGTAGTACGTGTAAATAGTTTATGTTTTAGCCTCTCTGTACTGTCAACTGTGTTTTTTGTTCAAATAAAATAAAAAAAAAAAAAAAAACAATAACCTTGATGGTTACCAGGGGCAGAAAAAGTGCCACTTTCCATCAGCACCGGGGAGGCACTCTCCTTGGTGCTGAACCCTGTGATGAGCGCTCAAGTGTTGGCGGAGGAGGTGTAAGCCAGAGGAGGGTGAACAAAAGTTAAAGTGTTTGAACCTCCAGCCCAGACCAGAAGGGGGGGTGATGCCGTGAAGAAAGCCGAATATGGATGCTGATGGGCGGACACAGAAGCACCATAAAACCACCCCCTTGTAAGGTCACCAGGGGCACGAGAATACCCTCCAGCCCAGAAGGGGGGGTGATGCCGTGAAGAAGGCCGAATATGGATGCTGATGGGCGGACACAGAAGCACCATAAAACCACCCCCTTGTAAGGTCACCAGGGGCACGAGAATACCCTCCACAGAAGGGGGGGTGATGCCGTGAAGAAGGCCCGAATATGGATGCTGATGGGCGGACACAGAAGCACCATAAAACCACCCCCTTGTAAGGTCACCAGGGGCACGAGGTTCTGGTGGGTGTGAATACCTGTGTTTAGTCCGTGGGGGAGTGCTTAACTGTGGGGGCCCGGGGACTCAGGGTGTGCAAGGTTATGGAGGTCCCACTGTTAGGGGCCCATGCTGGAGGTAATTAGTCCGTCCTTGGGGCTCTGTGAGCGGGCAAAAAGAGGTGATTTCCCCCTGGTCTCTGCTGGAGGTGCAGAGTCCCACTGTTAGGGGCCCATGCTGGAGGTAATTAGTCCGTCCTTCGGGGCTCTGTGAGCGGGCAATGAGAGGTGATTTTCCCGGTCTCCGCCCTGGAGGTGTGAAATAAACAGAGTCCCCCTGTTAGGGACTGGTGCTGGAGGTCTCTAGTCCGTCCTTCGGTGCTCTGTGAGCGGGCAAAAAGAGGTGATTTCCCCCTGGTCTCTGCTGGAGGTGCAGAGTCCCACTGTTAGGGGCCCATGCTGGAGGTAATTAGTCCGTCCTTGGGGCTCTGTGAGCGGGCAGAGAGAGGTGATTTCCCCCTGGTCTCTGCTGGAGCTGTGAAAGAAACAGAGTCCCACTGTTATGGGGACATGCTGGAGGTAATTAGTCCGTCCTTGGGGCTCTGTGAGGGGGCAGAGAGAGGTGATTTTCCCCTGGTCTCTGCTGGAGCTGTGAAAGAAACAGAGTCCCACTGTTATGGGGACATGCTGGAGGTAATTAGTCCGTCCTTGGGGCTCTGTGAGGGGGCAGAGAGAGGTGATTTCCCCTGGTCTCTGCTGGAGGTGCAGAGTCCCACTGTTAGGGGCCCATGCTGGAGGTAATTAGTCCGTCCTTGGGGCTCTGTGAGCGGGCAGAGAGAGGTGATTTTCCCGGTCTCCGCCCTGGAGGTGTGAAATAAACAGAGTCCCCCTGTTAGGGACTGGTGCTGGAGGTCTCTAGTCCGTCCTTCGGTGCTCTGTGAGCGGGCAAAAAGAGGTGATTTCCCCCTGGTCTCTGCTGGAGGTGCAGAGTCCCACTGTTAGGGGCCCATGCTGGAGGTAATTAGTCCGTCCTTGGGGCTCTGTGAGCGGGCAGAGAGAGGTGATTTCCCCCTGGTCTCTGCTGGAGCTGTGAAAGAAACAGAGTCCCACTGTTATGGGGACATGCTGGAGGTAATTAGTCCGTCCTTGGGGCTCTGTGAGGGGGCAGAGAGAGGTGATTTCCCCCTGGTCTCTCCTGGAGGTGTGAAATAAACAGAGTGCTACATTTTGTAAATAGTGCAATATCTCCAGGGCGCATAACTGCACTTTACAAGCCAGAAATAATGTTTAAATGGTCGGGGAAAGTATTTTTAAATGTCTGGAAGAGAGTTTTAGACAGTCATTTTGCACGAAATCATTTAACATAGACGCTCTCCTGAAAATGCACAGAATATGTGCTTTTTCAGGAGACCGTCAATGTTAAATGATTTCGTGCAAAATGACTGGCTAAAACCTCGGAATAAGTGTTTGAAAAGGCGGGGAAAAGTTGTTTAAAATAGTCTGATACCTCCAGGGCGCATCACCAAAAATGTACAAGCCAGGGAAGATGCCTGAATCCCGGATACTTTAGGTCTGTCACTTAGGGTGACCGCACCACTCCGACGCTCCCGAGAGCGGACGTCCATTGTTTGTAAGGCACCTAAGAGGGATAAGGATATAACACGCAGGTGTGATATCACACCGGCATGTCATAACACCTCGAACAAAGGAGGTCATTAGCATATCAAAGGAGGTCATTAGCATAAGTAGTAGTAGGTGTGACCTGTCACTTTTTATGCATACTAATGTGATGAAAGCGGGATGAATATAACTACTAACACCTTTCTCTGTTATGCAGTGAAGTTTGGAATTTGTACGTATATGTGTTTTTTTGAATATGCAGTTTCCTCTCAGCATGTTGGTTTTCTCTGTGTGAACAGTCCCTGGATACTATGAGGCCGTTGTTGATTTGTGGCTTTGAGCATCATTTGGAGAGTTTTATAGTCAACCAGGTCTTGTAGTTTTAGTATTTTTAGATTAATAAATAATCAATTTGTTGGTTCTCTGTTTTCTGAAGCTACACGATGCTTTTACTGACTGAATAGTTCAAACTGAAGATGCTGTGATTTGATGACTCCACTATTCCTCAAATAAATATTCTGGATGTTTTTGTTCACATTTCTTCAAAACTCATCCTGAAATATTTGTGATCTTTGTAAACGTTGTGATCTTGAGTTGAATCAGTTTCTGTGGGTTTGATTGGTCTGGCTGCACATCATGAGTTTGTGTAGATGGAGCAGAGTTTCAGATGTGAAGTCACCTCTTTATTATTGAAGGAGAAGCACGTTGTCTTTAATATTAATGAGAGATCTTTTCACTTTTTGTCTCTTACAGTTTTTACCTGTTTGGAGTTTCCACTTTCTAACCTTCTTCAGCTCTGAACAGATTATTAAACCTGGAGTTATTTCAAACAGGAAAATTGTTTTCTAAAGTTACATCATGTTTTCTTTATTCAGTCTGAAGAGCTGCAGCTTGTCAAAGATCAGCTGTTCTGCTCTGGCCTCAGCTCTGAAGTCCAACATCCATCTGAGAGATCTGGACCTGAGTCACAACAAGCTGCAGGATTCAGGAGTGGAGCTGCTGAGAGATCTTCTGGAGAGGCCAGACTGCAGACTGGAGATTCTCAGGTCAGTTCTCCATCTTTTAGTTCTGTGCTGAGATGAAGAGAGTTGAGTTGACTCTGAGCTGCAGAAATCAGGCTGATATCACTCTGATCCTCACTGAGTATCTTAATGCTAGGTTTTCAAAGTGTGAAGCGTGCCTCCCCTGGGGGGCGCCAGAGAGCTTCAGGGGAGGCGCAGCTAAAAAAAAACGAGAAACAGTGAAATCTAGCTAGTTAACTTCAGCTAACTTTATGCGAGCGGCAACATGGATCAATTTTTAGTGAAGTTACCTAAAGTGAAAGAGGAGACAGCGTCTGGCAGAAAACATCACTTGCACACTTTTGGCTGTCTGTGGAGACCGAGTTCCCCCACCTTGCCAAAAAGGCTGTAAAAGTGTTCATTCCCTTCACCTCCACCTACCTGTGTGAGTGCGGATTTTCCGCATTGACTTTGATCAAAAGCAAGTACCGGTCAAGCAGGGGCGGATCTACCGGGGTGGCATGGGGTGGCAACTGCCACCCTAAAAATAGCCTTGCCACCCCAGCTGCCACCCCAGTTGGCAGCTTTGTTTTTTAACCTGCTTCACGCCTTCCCCCCGGTACCGGGCGGATAAACGCGTCATTTGCAGGAAACAACGTCTAAGGAATCTTAATATTGAATAAAACTATGAATGTGTTATATCCATGTAACGGGAAGAAACTCAGCTAACTGATCTTTTTAATTTTTTTTTTCAAAAAAACCCCACAATGCTAGCACTCAGCCTCTGAATTAGCCTCGACGAAAAAACGTAACCTACAAAGGCACATAAACTCACTCAGAACTCCCTTATTACTTATCCTAGATGCACAACCAAACACTCTTTTTTGGTGTCCTGGAGACACTGAATCTACCGGTGCCCACCTCAACACTCAGTGATAAACATTCGCGACGCTATCAACGAAAGCGTACATCATCACATGTGGAGCCAAGAAGCTAAACATGTAAATATGGCTTACCTTGGTCAAAAGTGGTCTTCAATGGCATTAAAACGATAAAAAAACGATGCTGCAGTTAATCCATAGGTTCATCCTATGTGTCTGTGCCTTCTTTGAAATTATTTCTGATAATCCATAAGCAATACAACTGCGTTTTAGTTTCCAAACTCCAGAAGGAGACATTCCTCCAGTTTAGTTTCGCTTTCCACACGCGAAGCGGCCACATTTTTTCTTTACAATGTATGTGTATGTGAGTCTCCTCCTTCGATTCTATTGGCTCTAACGGTCACAAGGGTATGTCAACCTACCAGATCGAGCAAGGGGGGCCAGAGATAGGTCAAATCCACCCAAATGACCCCAGATGGCCCAGTTTTTGGCTAAATCTCTCTAAAAAGGTCAAATTTCACTTGTTTTGCATCAATCTTGATACAGGGTACTTATTATATGTTGTACTTTGGATTCCTAAAGCTTTTAGTCTACTAACCCATCATCCAAGGGTAGTTTTCACTATCTGTAAAAAATAATTTTTGGACGGACACTATAATTTACAGTTTTTTACTATGTAAAATCTGAATTTTCTTTAAAATAAAAAACATTTATATTGATTCTGACACTTCTACATCCAACTCACAGGTTTATCATTACTTTGAGAAAAAAGATTATTAATTTAACCCTTTTAGAAGGGAAGATATGGTCATTTGTTCTGGGAATGTCATTTCCGAGCCTGAGACCTGAAAAACAGGCTCAGAGTGGAACAGGTTAAATAAAAGTTGTGGCTCATCGGACATTTATGAGAGAAAATCCCTAATGTGCATCTGCATGCGCAAGTGAATGCAGCACAAGACGCGAGCCTTGTAACCCCTCCCCCGGCCCTGGCGAGAGCGAGGAAATGTGATTGGCGGCGATTTCATTTGAACAGGACGGAGTGCTCGGACCCCAAGTACACGGAAGTAATGAGGTATTTGCGGTCTACAATGAGAGAAGAGACTGTCAAGTGTGGCTGTACTCAGCATTGAATCAAAACGCACTAAAGCTGTTGATCTCAATACGTTTGTGAGGCGTTTTGCTGAACAAAATGGTAATCGCCACATTCAGCTGTAATAGGCATGCCAACTTGATGCTCTGCTCACGGATGACTCGATGAGCATAAAAAACTGTTAAGATGATGACCTTACGTGTGTAAATATATTTTTTTCTTTATGGGGTCTGCCCCCAAAAAACAGTTTTAAGTCCTGAGAAAGTCAAATAAGACGGTGTGTAAAATTACACTGCCCAGCCAAAAAAAGTAACCACTTTGATTTAACTAGGCCAGTAGGTAAGGGCATTCCACTGGATAATAATACCCCTGCATTATAGCAACAACAACAATAATAATAATAATAATAATAGCAATAATAATTGGGAGGGGGGGCGCGGCTGTTCTTATGTTCTCTGAGGGGAAGCTCACCTTCCCACAATTTGAAAACCCCTGGTTTAGATAAAGCTGCTCAGTATTTCAGCTCATCATTACAGCTATTCCACAGATGAACACCTTTCTCTGTTATGCAGTGAAGTTTGGAATTTGTACGTATATGTGTTTTTTTGAATATGCAGTTTCCTCTCAGCATGTTGGTTTGCTCTGTGTGAACAGTCCCTGGATACTATGAGGCCGTTGTTGATTTGTGGCTTTGAACATAATTTGGATAGTTTTATAGTCAACCAAGTCTTGTCGTTTTAGTATTTTTAGATTAATAAATAATCCATTAATAATTAATTAATCCATTCTCTGTTTTCTGAAGCTACACGATGCTTTTACTGACTGAATAGTTCAAACTGAAGATGCTGTGATTTGATGACTCCACTATTCCTCAAATAAATATTCTGGATGTTTTTCTTCACATTTCTTCAAAACTCATCCTGAAATATTTGTGATCTTTGTAAATGTTGTGATCTTGAGTTGAATCAGTTCCTATGGGTTTGATTGGTCTGGCTGCACATCATGAGTTTGTGTAGATGGAGCAGAGTTTCAGATATGAAGTCACCTCTTTATTATTGAAGGAGAAGCACGTTGTCTTTAATATTAATGAGAGATCTTTTCACTGTTTGTCTCAACACAGGAACATTGTTTTCTAAAGTTACATCATGTTTTCTATATTCAGACTGGAGAACTGCACCTTGTCAGAGATCAGCTGTTCTGCTCTGGCCTCAGCTCTGAAGTCCAACATCCATCTGAGAGTTCTGGACCTGAGTCTCAACTATCTGCAGGATTCAGGAGTGAAGCTGCTGAGAGATCTTCTGGAGAGGCCAGACTGCAGACTGGAGACTCTCAGGTCAGTTCTCCATCTTTTACTTCTGTGCTGAGATGAAGAGAGTTGTGTTGACTCTGAGCTGCAGACATCAGGCTGATATCACACTGATCCTCACTGAGCATCTTAATGCTAACTATCCTACCCTGCATAATTCACTCATCTTAAACACCTGAGACTCATCTTATATTCTGCAGAATGCCTTAAAGGGCCCATGTCATGCTTTCCCGGTTATTACCCATCCCCTTGTGTGTTATGAAGGTTTGTATGCATGTAAACGGTGTGCAGAGTCACAAACCCTTAAAGTACACCCTGTAGCGAGTAAAGAAAATACCTCCCCAAAACGCCTCGTTGGAGATACGTCATTGTCCATTTGATTCTTCCATTTCGTTCCTGGACGGCATGATGTCAAGCCGTACCCGGAACGAAATGGACCAATCCGTGGAGCCGTTACGTTACGTCCGCGGAGCCGTTACGTTAAGCCCCCGCTGATTGGTCCAAATTGACCAATCCACGGACTTCCTCACACACACACATCTGTGTGCAGGGAGCAGGCAGCTCTGCTGATTTCTCCTCCCTGGCTGCAGGCTGATAACAGACAGTTGGGATCGTGGCGAAATTCTCTCTGCAGACCCATTCTCACAGCGTTTATCAACCTTTTTCTTACTCAATATCAAGCCACACTTATTGTTTTTACTTCGGATGTGAGTTTGTGTGTGCTCAGGATGAGTTTGGCTGTGTTTGGCTGTGTATCGCTAACAAGGAAACAACACCTCCACGGAGCTCAGCGTGATTCACAACGTCCCGACCAATCAGAGCACACTGTGCTCACAGGGAGGGTGGGGGCTGGAGCTATTGGAGCTACAACGAGCCGTTAAAGGCAGAGAGTGAAATTCAGTGAATACACGTAGTTTACAGAGATGCTGTATGAGAAACCAATGTGAGTTTGGAAAAATGCACAGTATAAATCTATTCTAGTAGACCTCAACAATGGAATTATGATCAGTGGAAATGGCCATGACTTGGGCCCTTTAAATAAATGATATACAAAATACTACAAGTACATATTTCTATTAAAATTCCTACACATCTAATATGTTTGTATTAGTCAATTTATTGAACATGTTTAAAAAAAACAATGAAATAAAACAAACAGAAAATGAATAATAATAAAAAGAAGCAAAATAACAAAATACTTTTCAAAGTATAAAAAGAAATACTCAAGTACAGATGTAGCACCTAATTTGGGACAGTTTGAAACGCGAGGGCCGTGGTCGGCACGGGGTCTGCCCCCGCTCAAGGGAAAACCTCCAGCTTGACTTGAGACCGCCCCCGTGATAAATACATTTAATTATAATGAAGCCAGCTGCAATGGATCATTGATCCACCAGGGGGTGCAGTGGGGTTCCACACTGGAGCTCATGTGAAATAAAGTCTGATACAGTACGCTGGATGTACAGTATGTCTGGTACTACTGTATAGCGGATCTTTGTTAAGATCCATATGTCACGGATAGGATCATAGTCTGTGCTAAATAAGAGACATGTAATCATTTACAAAACATCACCATGTTGTTATTTAACAAAATAATGTTGTTTAGTCGAAAAAAACGAACGGGGGGAAATGCAGCCCGGCTCTCGATTTTTAATCCTAATTTAATCATCATCTTCACCACGATCATTTATGTTTATGTTCGCCGAATTGACATGAAATCACTGACAAATATGAATATACTGTATTCAACTTCATTAAAACGTTATTAACGTGCCTTAACTCAGTAATTCACAAAAAATATTTATATTTGAATGGAGCCTCATCAGGCAGATCAGGATCCCGACGGGTGTTATTTTCCCCATAATGACCAAGTCGCTGCAAATTATCCCGCTTATTACATGGCCACATTCTCAACAAAGTAACGACATGACTCCCAATATTAATTGAAATGCTTTTATGAATTTAGAAAATGTTTTTATTGATTTAAAAAATAGTTGTATGTATTGATTTAAATTGACATGCATCCGCTAAGAAAAATAGTCACTAGACACTTGACACAGTGGCTTTTGGCAAAGCAGAAAAAGAACACTCAAACCGAGAGATGAGTTATTGTTATTACAACGTGACTTCACTATTATTTAACAACTCTTTTTATTGGGTTCTTTTATTTGGGGTTAAGTACATTGTCAGAATAAGTGAGAAATGGATTTAACTTCTGTTGGACAGCTATCATACATACTGAAGAAATATTGACTGTGAATGTATGCAATATGTATGGCATTCATAATTGATATCTAATTACATTAAAGGTGGGGTAGGTAATTTTGGAGAAACCAGCTCGAGATCGCTAGAATTTGAAAATACACAGCCGGAAAAAATCTGCCACTTCCTTACAGAGCCCCTCCTCCAACACACACGAACGCGCACATGACCAATGAGGGCACGAGATAAGTTTGTGCACAGATGGAAGGCTGACAGGCAGGTAGGCCATCCAGTTATTTTAGCTTGGCCGGCTAAAATGATTGGTCGTACTTTTTACAGTACTACGGCTTCCACAGATGACATTTTTGTATGGATTTTTTGTCGAAGCACTTAAAATATTCATTGCTATCGGGGTGTTAAGAGCATTCCATGGAATATAACAAAAAGTGTATCTCGAGCCGGTTTCTCAAACTTACCTACCCCACCTTTAACTGTGAATGTCCTTCATTTTATTTAAAATAAAAATAAAATAACAAAATATTTTTGTATGGATATTTGAGACGTTTATGCTTCCCGGACTGCAAGCCAGCAACATGTGCTTTTCTGCTGCTCAATAAAGTTACCTTTTGCACCTTCGATGCACCGCCTCCGACTCCTATCTCTCGGCACTACAATACTATTGTTAATAGTTCATTCTTATCTAAAAACAGCGGGACGATAGCTCATATATGACATTTCAAAGGTCTTTTATCTTGAAATGTTACATCAGAATGTCCTGATATTCGCTGACTGACTTTCTCAGTCTGAAGTGGAATGACTCTTTGATTATGGACAGTTCCCATTAAACAATAATCAAAATATAGATGGACAATAGAACTAATTTGAGATTTTAAACAGCATACAATTTAAATTGTGCTTCAGAAAGTCATGTTATTTTTGGAGTGTTGTGAGATGGTGTCAACATCAATTGAAATTAGTCACCCAGTGGAAATGGATATTTTAATAATGTATTTAACGGTCAGATATGTCTTCATAACTGTATCCTTAAAGCTCCCATGTCATGCTTTTCCGGTTATTACCTGTCCCCTTGTGTGTTATGAAGGTTTTTATGCATGTAAACAGTGTGCAGAGTCAAAACCCTCAAAGTACACCCTGTAGCGAGTAAAACTCTAACACAGAAAATACCTCCCCAAAACGCCTCGTTGGAGATACGTCACTGTCCATTTGATTCTTCCGGGTACCGCATGATGTCATGCGGTACCCGGAACAAAATGGACCAATCCGGAAGAGCTATGGCCACACCCAGCGGCGCTGGCCGCACCCTTTGCCGCCTAACATTTACTGTTGGAAGCTCTGGTTCAGTTCACAATCGATCCAGTCATGCCAATGCCAAGGACCTGTTTCCAGAAATGTGAGGAGAAATCTGAGCTGTTTGTCCTACCGACGGAAGAACCACGATGAAGTCAGCGGTTGAAATTTATTTTTAACACTGTTCCTTCAGAGGTTCGAAGAACGTTACTGTGTGCGCGGCATTTCACAGACGAAAGCTTCCAAAACATTGCCCAGTTTGAGGCCGGATATGCACAGCATTTGAAACTGAAGGACGATGCTATTCCTAGTTTGTTTGGACCGTTTGGAGCAGGGGAAGATTCGGGTACACAACCTGTAAGTTTGCATTGTTATTTGTGTATTTATCAAACAAGACTGTTTAAATGTGTAAACTGTGTTGGACTGCTAAGCCATTGACACCGTGCTAACTGTGCTAACTAAGTTGCTAGCGTTTCCATATATCAACTCTAATATCAGCAGATGGCCTTGCATACATGTATCTCATAGCAGGAGAATGTTTGCATTCACACACAAAATACTCATAGACAGTATACTCCGGGTGATTTGCCGTACGGTCAGTCGCAAAACGTAATTAGGCCTACATTATAGCTGGCGTAGCGTGTATGCTACCGAGCTAACCAATGGAGCTAGACATGGGTTTGCTCGGGAAAACATTTTTGTTATGCCAGCTACAATGAATGTAGCAGACTACCCGTATAAGATTGCAATTGTAAACACGTTCTTGCTAGCCTAATATGAATCACTAGCTTTTGTTCATAGTGGTTTTATTACACTAAACAAGCCCAGCTTACTGGGCTAACGACGTTGCTAGCGTTTAAATATATCAACTACAATGTCAGCAGATGGCCTTACATGTTTGTCATGGCAGGAGAATGTCTGCAGTCACACACGGAATACTCATACAGTATACTCCGGGTGATTTACCGTACATTGTGACAGTACATGTACATACTGCATGTATAGCTAACGAGGCTAGCTATACATGCTAGCGCAAAACAATGTATTCATGCCAGTTACAATGAATGACCGAACGTAGCAGACTACCCGTATAAGATTGCAATTATTAACACGTTATTGCTAGCCTAATATGAACCACTAGCTTTTGTTCATAGTAGTTTTATTACACTACATTATAGTTGCCGTTCCTCCGAGCTAACGTTCATATCGTGTTAGCTACCAAAGTAAACAAAGCTAGGTTAGCATATTAGCTGGCAAGCTTACTGTGTTCATTAGATAGATGGATTAGATAGATCCACACTCCTACCACAACTACTACTAACAAATCTAAAACAACTAAGTTTCTCTAATATTTTGTGATTTGCATTTGGTTTTGTCCAGCCAGATCCTGCCGGACAATACATGACGGGACTACCACACTGAGGCCTCGTCCTAAAAAGCCCCGGCTGCGATAGGCAAGATGCCGACAACGGGGAGGAATGGATGATATACCGTGTATATATGTATATTTATGTTCATTTTGTACATTTCTAAAAATAAAGTTTAATGGAAATACTTAGTAGGCCTATCCTTTCTTCCCTGAATTATTTGCTCCTATAACATATCATTCATATATAGCAAGCCATGATTTGATTTCTCATCAAACAGTAGTAGTTTATTACAGGTAAAAATAACTTACTCTTTGTTATGACCGGCTCGTAGGCCACAACGGAAAGACAAGGAGACATACACGAGTTTACAAAACCATGGCACATTTATTGTGGTAAATGCAGAGATAGGTGGTCGAGGGGAGAGGATCGCCGAGTTCGTCCTTCTGCAGCCGCTTTGGAGAGAGACAGGGGCCGCCATGTGACTCCGGGCAGCTGGGCTTAATAGCACCTCGGCTCCGGCCAGGTGTCCGTGATCGCGCTGATTAGCCTCTTCAGCTCCACCCCATCGTAAGACCTGCAACACACCTGCACAAAGGCCCTGGGGCCGTCACACTCTTCTATAACAACAGTTGTAGGTACAGTTCGGTTAGTTAGCGTATAAAATATACGGCTGTACCGACGCCATTATAAGACTGATGTTCCGAGAGCGAGCCGAAAAAAAGCACTGTTAGACATGGGCGGAGCCTCTCTGGTGGTTGACTAATCAGAACAGAGTGGCCGAGCTGACCAATCGGAGCACACTAGGCTCACAGAGAGGGGGGGGGGCAAGAGCTCCAACGAGTCGTTTAGTGGAGAGAGTGAATACTGCTGAATACACATACTTTACAGAGATGCTGTATGCGAAACCAATGTGAGCTTGGAAAATTGCACAGTATAAATCTATTTTAGTATACCTCAACAATGTAATTATGATCAGTGGAAATGGCCATGACATGGGCCCTTTAAGTTTTACATTCACTCAGTTATAATGTGGTAGTTATACGTAGTTTGTTTAAAATCATTATTGATCACATTATAGGCTACATATTTCTTAATTTAAGCTCCAGTATATATGAATATGTTTGGTATGTTTTTTAGTTATATTTGTTATTTACAGAGTAAGCGCTCATTTTTAATCACACACGTCTCCCCATCCCGAAAATAATAAAACAAATAAAAAGAGGAAACAATTTGATATGTCTACCATTTATTTTACGAGTGTAATATTGTTAAGATCCATATGTCACGGATAGGATCATACTCTGTGCTAAATAAGAAACATGTAATCATTTAAAAAACATCACCATGTTTTTATTTAACAAAATAATGCACAAAAAATCAGAATCTTATATTATGGTATATTTAACAAACTATGCCTATCTGCGGCGGAAACCAGGGCGAGGTGTTTCTGGATCCGTTTTTCGTGGGCTATGTAAAAGGTTCATAAAATAAAAACACAACACTGTCATTGCAAGTGACACTCAGATGACTTTTATGTTTTTATGTTCAGTGAAGTGTTTTATTATTTTCAGGACGGGGAGACGTGGGGAAACCAAACTAAGGCCCCGGCCCCATGGGAACGCATACGGCAAAACGCATAGGATTAACGCAAACGCAATCGCCAAAAAGCTTCCGTCCACACGCAATATACACCGGATAGTGTCTGCCCACACGAGACAGCTCCGTTTAGATCCAACCGCTGGAAAAGCTGCAGTACATATGCCGAGCCTGTACGTGGCGCTGTAACTTCCTCTACAAACGCAGCAACTTCCTCCACAAAAGCAGCGAAGAAGAATGGTTGTCATGGCTGCACTTCTGTTTATTCTCCGCGGTGCGGGCCGAGGGAACCGGGCAGAGTTTTTCGCCGGTCAACGTGTGTTAAGACAAAATTATAAAAGTGCCGGTCAAAGGTCTTCTTTGTTATTTATTGAGCTTTAAAACAAATGAATAACGACTATATAATAATAAAATACACAGAGCCTGGCCTCTCTTTGTCCTCCCTCTCTTCTGACAGCGTCAGTGTCTGTCTCATGCAGCAGCTGATCCAGTAATGAGTGACCCGGCCGACAGTAAAAATAAACATTTATAACTAGTTTAGGTAGTTTGAGAGGTAATTAAAATAGCTAAGGGTGATGATCTTACTTGAAGTGTGTGTTTTGCTCCCGCTGCATCACAGCGGGAGGAGCTGCGTGTCTCCGTCCTGTCAGATTAGACTTCACTCGCGTTTATGTCCATATCGAGATAAAGATAAATAATCTGAATTCAGTGTGCAGTGTACTTTTGCGGGGGTGAGCAGCAGAGGTGGGGGGAGGCAGGGCTATTGCGTCATCATTATCACAAAATGATCGTATAGAGGCGATCACACGGAGCCGTTGGACCCCCCAGAGCGCTCCGTTCCCAGATCTATCCACCTTTGGACCCGTTGTCGTTTGCTGGGTCCGTTTCTATCGTTTCGTTACGGCGTCGTGTGGCAAAAAGGGCTATACGCAAGAGAAATATGCGGAAACAACCCGTTTTCGTTCCCGTGGGGCCGGGGCCTCAGTCTTAGGCTGCTTTTACACGGGAACGTTTGCGTTTATGCACAGTATGCGTTTTCAAAAAAGTCTTCCATTCACATGCATTCGTTTCATTTAATGTGTCTGTTCAAACGAGACCGCTGGAAACGCTGTAGTACATATGCCGGGACTGTAAGTGGCGCTGTACTTCCACACGAGACCGCTCGAAAGCGCTGGACACGCTGTAGTACATATGCCGGGACTGTAAGTGGCGCTGCAACTTCCGCCACAAAATACACCAAAAGCAGTGAAGAAGACCCCGGAGCAGCCCGGAGCATGGCCCGGAGCAATGTTGCCATGGCTACCCTTCTGTTTATGCCCCGCGGTGGATTTAGCAACATGTAGTAGTTCATGTAATTCTCCATGTCCACTTATTGCTGATGGTTGTGGTAGAGGAGCTGTAGATTTTGCACTAACATCTGTAGCATGGTCGAGCTGTAGATGTTGTACTAACATCTGTAGCATGGTCAGTAGCAGTAGCACTAGCAGTAGCTACTGACAGTAGCTACTGGCCATGCTACAGCAGTGAGCAGCAGAGGTGGGGAGAGGTGGGGCTATCGTTATTTTTTCAGGAAATATTCGTATAGAGGCGACGGACTCGTTTGACCCCCCGGAGAGTTTAGTTTGCAAATCTATCCACCTTGGGACCCGTTATCGTTTGTGGGGTCCGTTTGTTACGGCCTCGTGTAAATAATAGGGCTATACGTAAGAGAAACTATGCAGATACAAGCCGTTTTGTTCTCGTGTAAATGTGGCCTTAGTTTGGCCACTCATTTTTAATCACACACGTCTCCCCATCCCATTCAAATTCAAATTCTTGACGGGAAGAGCGGTGTAGCCTACATGTAAATGGGTGGCATAGCCTATATGCATTTGAAAAGAAATAGTACCCCCCTCTGAGTGACTATCTGTTGACTTCACATCTTGTCACAAACCAGGGGACTTTACTTCCTGATTTTTGGAAGACAAGACTGACCCAAGATACCTGTAGTCGACTAATTACAGGCCTCAATAAAGTTCTCCCATTGGTTGTGCAAAATAAAGGTGGACATAGTGGAAAGTGAAATTGACATTGTCATCAGGTTCTATAAGGCTACTTCAATAAAAATACAAAATAATGTATCTGTGTACGTGTTTTACTGTACTGTGATCTGCATGCACTTATCAAACATTTAATTAAAGAATGGTGATATACACAGTGATAGATGTTAAGGACTAACGTTTATAATAAATAGCCTAGTATTTATCCATATTCACAATAATAATATTTATATATTCAACAACCATTTTTAATGTAAAAGGTTCATAAAATAAAAACACAACACTGTCATTGCAAGTGACACTCAGTTAGTTGACTTTTATGTTCAACTGCTAAATTCGTTACTGATAAAAAAGGGCTTCTACCTAATTACCTTAAATAAACTCACTAATTAACCTCTTAAGCACGGCGGTCCCCTCCCACTGTTTGTTTTGTAGACAATGTCTCAGGGCTTCTTAACATTTATGAAACTATTAATGTGTAGCACCAGATTAACGGGAAGAATCTTAGCTAACTGAAGATATGAACCATTTTTAGCTAAAAGAAACACAAGAGTAATACCAAGCCTTTGAATTTGCATTTTGCGAAAAAATGCTAACGGACTTTTGCACAGCACTCACTCTCAAAATGCCCTTATTACTTATCGTAACTGCACAAACAAGATATCCGATTAAAGCTGAGACTCCACAGATTCCATACATGTAGTGTCATCACTGTACGACCCCGAATTTGCGGAGCTTTCAGCCAGAAAAGAGAAAGTAAACAACATCCGGTTTCAAAAATATTACAATAATTACATCTTACCTTTTTTGATTTGTGATCAAAAGTTGTGTTCAACGGAATAAAAACGCCGCTCAAGGTTAATCCAATGTCTCTGTGTCACGTATAATTTTTTACTGATAATCCATCATCATATTTATGGCAATAAACTGGGTATAAAGTTTTGCAGTCAAGGCTTGTACTTTCAGATATGCTTCGTTTGCTTCTCTATTACGTCCGCAATGGTGATGTTTACGTGGATTTGGGAACTGCCCATCGGATTCTATTGGATCTAATGGTTAAGAAAAAGGTGTAAATCACTCAAATCGACCAATGGGTTCCATCGATATGGTCCTGCGTAAAGTATACAGTATGAATGCCAGCGGCAGACCCATTACGCAGCAGACTCTACGCCGTGTTTAGTACGTAAACAACAGGAATTGCAGCAGCACCCAGAGCGCACAGAGCGGACAGCAGATAACGGAGCAGATTACAAGATTGGCGTTTAGGACTTTTTCTATACTTTGACTTTTGTCAAATAATGGCTTGCAGGAAAGAGATGCTTACTACTTTACAGGCAATGGAAATTGTGACTAATGTTGACAGCGATGCAGATATGTTACCCGTTGATTCTGAGTTAGACGACGAGGATCTCCTGCAGCCAGAACGGAACCCGGAGCGTTGTGACTCTGATGATGAAATTCCACCACGGGAAAGGTATGTAATCTCTCTGTTTTTATCTATTACTTATTTATTTGGTGTACAATTATTCATATAGTAAATAAAAGCGTCTGCTAAATGTAATGTAATGTGATGTAATGTAATGTACGCTCAAAATGGCATGTTTGGCAGGAATTAGAGGGATTATTTACAAAAATAGTGTTTCTTGTCTGTTACATTTACTAAAAGTATAGGCCAGTGTTCATCTATAGTCACTAAATGTATTGCATTCACACACTCAAAATGGCATGTTTACTGCCAAGGAAACAGGAATTACAGGAATTAATCTAATCTCTTTGTTTTTCCACATTTGTTTTCATAGTGATGGAGATGTTGATGAAATGGCTTCACCATTGTCTACTTTCTCCCAGCCCACACCTGCCTCACCCTCACATTCCTCAACTTATTATAATTTTCTCAGGCCTCGTCACCGTTCACAACTATCGGACTACTGGAGGAAGAAATGGCCATATAACTTCCAGGCTGGTGTGTGGCAGACAAAGACTGTTCCCGTTCCTGACGCTGTGTTGGACTACAACCAAAGCATGGGCGGCGTGGATGTGTCTGACGCTTTGATCGGGTACTACAGCGTTCTCCACAAAACGATGAAATGGTACAAGACTTTTTTTTACCATTTTATGGACATTGCAGTTGTGAACAGCTTCCTTTTCCACAAGGAGCTGTACAAGATGAAGAGTGACCCCAGCAGGACAAAGCCACACACACAGAAGACTTTCAGGGAGCAGCTTGCTGCAGAAATGTTGGAATATGCTGAAGGCTCTGCACCAACACCACCCCCCCCACCACTCACATGCGGGCCCATGTTTTATGGGAAAGATGTCCGTATCAGGAAGTACTGCAGGAACTGCCATGATGCTGGCAAAAAGAGGGTGAAGACACCTTGGCACTGCGTGAAGTGCCAGGTCCCTCTGTGCTTGAATATCAAAAATAATTGTTACCAGCAGTGGCATGCCAACATATTGTAACATTCAGGAGGTAAGTATAAAGTTTTACATTCAGGAGGTAAGTATAAAGTCTACCTATCTAGAGTGTGGTTTTATTGTATAGTGTTTGTAAAATGTTTGAAATAAATCTGTAAAATGTTTGAAATAAATCTGCTCCAATTGGAGTCAAACTTAATTTTGTGTGTTTTTTTTCTAACATTTTTTTTTTTTACAACAGTTGTATTTGGATGGAATGAATACCTATAGTGATAATTCAAAGTAATAAAATGATTTTTACAGTGAAAAAGGTCAAATGGAACTGATGGTTCCCAAATTACCCAGAGGTGAGTCCGCCTGGACTTTATTTTTCTAAACCTCTCTAAAAAGGTCAAATTTCACTTGTTTTGCATCAATCTTGATACAGGGTACTTATTATATGTTATATATATATATTATTATTATATGTTTGGATTCCTAAAGCTTGTAGTCTACTAACCCATCATTCAAGGGTGGTTTTCACTATAAGTAATGTTTTTTTTTAGGCGGAGATTAGAATTTACATGTTTTTACTATGTCCCATATGAATTTACTTTAAAATAAAAAACATCTATATTGATTCTGACACTTCTACATCCAACTCACAGATGTAACCTTGCTTTGAGAAAAAAGATTATTAATTTACCCCTTTTAGAAGTGAAGATATAGTCTATGTTGTGTTAGTGGCATTTTCGAGCCTGAAACCTGAAAAACAGGCTCAAGGCTTAAGAGGTTAATGGAACCAGTTCAATACGCATTATTCTTATTCTTATCATTCTTTATGAGCGCAGAAATAGTCTTAAAATCAGACCTGTTTTTTAAATGAAATCTGACGGCAGGCAGGCAGCTCTGATCACCTAATGATAAATGCGCCACACCTAATCGCCGGCCATTCAGCCACAGCTCCCTCTATACCAGTGGTTCTCAAACTTTTTTCAATAATGTACCCCCTTTGAAAAAAAAATTCAGCCAAGTACCCCCTGATCAGCGCAAAAACTATTTGTTAGGGAAAAAATGCCTATATAAAGAGGTACAGTACAGCCTGAGCCTTGCACCATCAGTGTCTGATTTATTAAAACAACAACCTTGTAACTGAGAAACACTTAAATGCTACATTTCAAATGTTTACAATCCATCACTAAATTCATGGCAAACCAATTTCAACATCATGCAATAACACTAAGATGACATTAGTTGCATTGAACTGATCTTTTTAATAAGTTGTACTTACAATTTAGTGAGAAACATGGGCTTGTGCTTCACTGAGGATCTTTGTCATTCTGACAGGGAGGCAAACTGCAGTTATTACACTTCGCGTTTTGAAATATGTGTAACTCTGTTAATATAAAACCCACACTGCTCAAACTTCGTAACTTTTCCTAAAATTGGTATATTTATTTATTTTGGCGCGTGGGGAATGAAGAGAAAAAAAAATATGAGCATTTTATGAGCATGGGATTTTGACCCCTCATATAAACAAATGCATAATGCTGCACTATACTTTGCAGCCACATATTGTTTAGGTCCTTTGACACGCAGGCAGTCATATAATTAACTAGAACTAGCTAGATCTGATAGATTTGGACATAAACGCAAGTAAAGTATAACCGGACGCGAGAGAGATCAGAGATCAGATCAGCTGCTGCTGACGGAGAACACGCAGCTCTTCCCGATCACAGCTCCACCCGCTGTGACAGACCGTTTAGCGGAGCAAAATACACTAAGAGTTAGACCTAACACACTTAGCTAGTTTATCTACTCTGGAACTAGCTAAACTAGTTATACATATGTGTATTCTTTACTGTTGGGTCACTTATTACAGGTTCAGCGAGCTGCACGAGACTGACCGGCTGTCAGGAGACGAGAGAGAGGAAAAGAGAGCACCCCGTTTATTTTTCCCATTTTATTATCCAGAATTACAGTAAACTTTTGAATAAAGTAGTTAATCTACTATTAGTAGTTTGTTTAAATGCATTAATTATGTTTTTTTTTATACATTAACATAAAATAAATCTCACGTACCCCCTGCAGTACTCCAACGTACCCCTAGGGGTCCGCGTACCCCCATTTGAGAACCACTGCTCTATACAAATCAAACTGTAGACGGTGTGAAAGCACCTATTGTTTTATAGCACATGCTAAACTAAAATGTTCAATCAATAAAGTAACATCTTATCTTATCTTATCTTAATAATATCTTCATATTAATAATAATAATAAATCATGCAGTATGTGTCCGAAAGGGAGCAGGAGGAAGCAAACACAAAAATATACCAAAAATATACTGCATATTAAAGCAAACGATTGTAAAGGTAAAAGTATGAGCATAACAAATAAAGAAGTGTAATGTAAACATTTACATTATTATTATGATTATTTAATATATAAAGAATATATATTATTGAATTACAAGATTAGATATACTTTATTTGATCTAAAATATTGATGTGTTAAATTGCTCTTCAAGACACAATTGAAAGTCCATGAAAAGTTGTCTTTCTGTATTTGTGAATGAAGCGCCATCTCCTGGTTAAATCCTGAAATTGAAAATCTGGCAACGCCCTCTTGGAAAATAGTGGGAGGGCTTAACATTCCCAGACGCTGGTCTTAGGCAGGTCTTAGGCAGGAAGCTGTAAACTGGAGTCCTATCTGGTGTGCTACATCTGTAGTTTCCTTCATGTTCAAAAGGGGCAAGAAGAAGAAGCTTCTAAACCTTTCTGGTCTTTCCCCTCTAGCATACATTGTTCATGAAAATCAGAGTTCAGTTCATCGTCATCAGCATCCGTGATATTTCATACGTTGTTTAAAATAATAATCATCTCTTTGTACAAATCTAAAAAACAAAACAAATAATCTTTACAGCTCAGCCAAAACTTCAAAGACAAGAATAAGCAGGAAATCACCGCTCCTGATCATAACCATTAGTATATTGTTTTGAAAAGTTGTTTTAGTTTAGATAAAGCTGCTCAGTATCTCAGCTCATCATTACAGCTATTCCACAGATGAACACCTTTCTCTGTTATGCAGTGAAGTTTGGAATTTGTACGTATATGTGTTTTTTTGAATATGCAGTTTCCTCTCAGCATGTTGGTTTTCTCTGTGTGAACAGTCCCTGGATACTATGAGGCCGTTGTTGATTTGTGGCTTTGAACATCATTTGGAGAGTTTTATAGTCAACTAGGTCTTGTAGTTTTAGTATTTTTAGATTGATAAATAATCCATTTGTTGGCTCTCAGTTTTCTGAAGCTCCACGATGCTTTTACTGACTGAATAGTTCAAACTGAAGATGCTGTGATTTGATGACTCCACTATTCCTCAAATAAATATTCTGGATGTTTTTCTTCACATTTCTTCAAAATTCATCCTGAATTATTTGTGATCTTTGTAAACGTTGTGATCTTGAGTTGAATCAGTTCCTGTGGGTTTGATTGGTCTGGCTGCACATCATGAGTTTGTGTAGATGGAGCAGAGTTTCAGATGTGAAGTCACCTCTTTATTATTGAAGGAGAAGCACGTTGTCTTTAATATTAATGAGAGATCTTTTCACTTTTTGTCTCTTACAGTTTTTACCTGTTTGGAGTTTCCACTTTCTAACCTTCTTCAGCTCTGAACAGATTATTAAACCTGGAGTTATTTCAAACAGGAACATTGTTTTCTAATGTTACATCATGTTTTCTTTATTCAGACTGGAGGACTGCAGGTTGTCAAAGATCAGCTGTTCTGCTCTGGCCTCAGCTCTGAAGTCCAACATCCATCTGAGAGATCTGGACCTGAGTTACAACAATCTGCAGGATTCAGGAGTGGAGCTGCTGAGAGATCTTCTGGAGAGTCCAGACTGCAGACTGGAGACTCTCAGGTCAGTTCTCCATCTTTTACTTCTGTGCTGAGATGAAGAGAGTTGTGTTGACTCTGAGCTGCAGACATCAGGCTGATATCACTCTGATCCTCACTGAGTATCTTAAAGCTAACTATCCTACCCTGCATAATTCACTCATCTCAAACACCTGAGACTCATCTTATATTCTGCAGCATGCCTTAAATAAATTATATACAAAATACAACAAGAACATATTTCTATTAAAACTCCTAAACATCTAATATTTTTGTATTAGTCAACTTATTGAACATGTTAAAAGAAACAAAATAAAACAAACATAATTATTTTTAATAATAATAATAAAAAGAAGCAAAATAACAAAATACTTTTCAAGGTATAAAAATAAATACTCAAGTAGTTTCCTTCATGTTCAAAAGGGGCAAGAAGAAGAAGCTTCTAAACCTTTCTGGTCTTTCCCCTCTAGCATACATTGTTCATGAAAATCAGAGTTCAGTTCATCGTCATCAGCATCCGTGATATTTCAAACGTTGTTTTAAAAAAAAAAATAATAATAATCTCTTTGTACAAATCTAAAAAACAAAACAAATAATCTTTAAAGGTCAACCAAAACTTCAAAGACAAGAATAAGCAGGAAATCACCGCTCCTGATCATAACCATTAGTATATTGTTTTGAAAAGTTGTTTTAGTTTAGATAAAGCTGCTCAGTATCTCAGCTCATCATTACAGCTATTCCACAGATGAACACCTTTCTCTGTTATGCAGTGAAGTTTGGAATTTGTACGTATATGTGTTTTTTTGAATATGCAGTTTCCTCTCAGTATGTTGGTTTTCTCTGTGTGAACAGTCCCTGGATACTATGAGGCCGTTGTTGATTGGTGGCTTTGAACATCATTTGGAGAGTTTTATAGTCAACCAGGTCTTGTAGTTTTAGTATTTTTAGATTGATAAATAATCCATTTGTTGGTTCTCTGTTTTCTGAAGCTACACGATGCTTTTACTGACTGAATAGTTCAAACTGAAGATGCTGTGATTTGATGACTCCACTATTCCTCAAATAAATATTCTGGAGGTTTTTCTTCACATTTCTTCAAAACTCATCCTGAAATATTTGTGATCTTTGTAAACGTTGTGATCTTGAGTTGAATCAGTTTCTGTGGGTTTGATTGGTCTGGCTGCACATCATGAGTTTGTGTAGATGGAGCAGAGTTTCAGATGTGAAGTCACCTCTTTATTATTGAAGGAGAAGCACGTTGTCTTTAATATTAATGAGAGATCTTTTCACTTTTTGTCTCTTACAGTTTTTACCTGTTTGGAGTTTCCACTTTCTAACCTTCTTCAGCTCTGATCAGATTATTAAACCTGGAGTTATTTCAAACAGGAACATTGTTTTCTAAAGTTACATCATGTTTTCTTTATTCAGTCTGTGGAACTGCAGCTTGTCAGAGATCAGCTGTTCTGCTCTGGCCGCAGCTCTGAAGTCCAACATCCATCTGAGAGATCTGGACTTGAGTGACAACTATCTGCAGGATTCAGGAGTGAAGCTGCTGAGAGATCTTCTGAAGAGTCCAGACTGCAGACTGAAGACACTCAGGTCAGTTCTCCATCTTTTACTTCTGTGCTGAGATGAAGAGAGTTGTAATAGGATTGACGTGGGAAGGTTGCTTACGTATAGGACAAAGCAAATAAATACGCACAGACATTTTCCGATTCATAAAAGACTGCGTGCCGGCGCAGGACTTGCGTACGGCACATCCTACGCCTGTTTCCCTTTATAAATCACAATCGACTCGAAATGCGGCGCAGCTTTTGCGGGCTTCAGGTAACGCCCATACTGTATTTGCCTATAAATAGTCAAAGAAACGCCCATTCATTCATTCATGTTGACTGACTGCATGAAGAAGATCGCAGGAAATGAGGACAGAACAGCTAAAAAAGACATCTCACACCGTGTCAGATTTAGGTTATTTTGGGGAGGGCGAGATAGATAGATAGATAGATAGATAGATAGATAGATAGATAGATAGATAGATAGATAGATAGATAGATAGATAGATAGATAGATAGATAGATAGAGATAGATAGATAGATAGATAGATAGTACTTTATTGATCCCAAATTGGGAAATTGTTGTTGTTACAGCAGCATAAAAGGCATGTTACAATAAAACAAAACTACAAAATATACAAGAATAGAAAGAAAAATAAAATAAAATATACATGTCGAAATAGAAAATATACATGCAGATATTATATATATATACAAATATATATATATATTCAAAATATATGGAATATGGAGTATAAATATTGAACAGATTATAGAGTAAAATGTACAACGTGGTTTTATTCCAAGAGAAACTATGGAGCAGAGAGTTCTCTTCCAGCCAGAGGTGATTTATTGTACAGTATTATAGCAGTGGGCAGGAATGTTTTCCTGTATCTGTCCTTGTGACAGGGGAGCTGCAGCAGTCTGTTGGAGAAGGAGCTCCGTTGACTGTCCAGCTGCAGGTGGAGAGGATGTGTGGGGTTATCCATGATGGACAACAGCCTGTTCAGTGTCCTCCTCTCCATCACAGCTTCAAAGGGGTCCAGCTTGATGCCGATGACTGACCCAGCTTTCCTGATCAGTTTATTGATCCTGCTGGTGTCACCGGCTCTGATGCTGCCCCCCCAGCAGACCGCAGCAAAGAAGAGTGCACTAGCCACAACAGACTGATAGAAGATCTCCAGCATCTTACTGCATACGTTGAAGGATCTCAGCTTCCTCAGAAAATAGAGTCGGCTCATCCCCTTCTTGTGCACAGCGTCAGTGTTGATCCTCCAGTTCAGGCCATTGTCTAAGTGCACTCCCAGGTACTTGTAGACCTCCACAACTGCCACATCCTCTCCTATAACGCACAGGGGCAGAGGAGGAGATGTCCTCTTCCTCCTGAAATCAATGACCATCTCTCTGGTCTTGGCCACATTCAGAAGCAGATGATTTCTTCCAGTCCACTCAACAAAATCACCCACCAGCGCTCTGTACTCCTCCTCCCGTCCATCCCCTATACACCCTACCACTGCAGAGTCATCCAAAAACTTCTGCAGGTGGCATGACTCTGAGTTGTATTGAAAATCAGAGGTGTATAAGGTGAACAGGATGAATAAATCATATTGTTTGGTTAATGCAGTTTGAACCAGAGTAGCAGCATGGAGGTCGGATCGTCACCAAAATAAATAAATAAGTGGTCCGAAAAAAGTTAATGACAAAAAAAATACACATAACCTTCCTCAGGCAGTGTGTTTGTCCCGGGAACAGGAGACACCCCCTTGATGAGAAACTGTATGACATGATCGGGGAATCCCTCCGGAGTGGAGTCATGACGACTGGATCTGAATTATTTTGTTGTATTTGGTGGTTTGTGTTCCAGCTGTCGATCAGCAACTATATATCCATAATCCACCAGTTAAAGGAAATACAACTAATGTGTTGTGTTATATTAGCTGTACAATTTACCACATATGGTGTTCTTAGTTTCCATACCTCCTGTGTTTTACGAGCGACTTATCAAGTAGGCTATTGGCGAACGGCATAAAATACAATTAAACATGATAGTATATAAAACCATGCTCGTATCTACAACCTATAGAAATGCAAAACGGCGTCAGTTTAGACGTAATTCTGTCCTCCTGCTTACCGCATCATTTATGAGAAAACATTTCTTAACAAGAGAACATCATCGAGGGGTGATCAATAACATTTCCGTATATATTTATTTCTCCAAGTTGTGTTTTTGTGTGCACTGAGAGTCTCAAACAGGCGTTTGTTTAATCATTTTAAGATTGGCTTTAATCAATGTTTGAAAATGAATTCTTCATATTTGATAAATGAGAGGTAACATTTTATTTATGGTATTATTTCCACATATTTCTCTCCATTCTTCTGCCAACGGTGTCGCAGTCGCAGTCGTCTCTCCCGTTTTTGTGCTTAGTGCGTACGCATGGGTTAGAGTTTGCGTGGAGGACCGCACATTTTCCCGACAAGTTTGTTTTTTATAAATCGCAAACATTGCGTAGAAAATGGCGTACGCCATCTTTTGAGCGTACGCACCGTTTATAAATGAGGCTCCTGATCAGATTATTAAACCTGGAGTTTTTTCAAACAGGAACATTGTTTTCTAAAGTTACATCATGTTTTCTTTATTCAGACTGGATAGCTGCAGGTTGTCAAAGATCAGCTGTTCTGCTCTGGCCTCAGCTCTGAAGTCTAACATCCATCTGAGAGATCTGGACCTGGGTCAGAACGATCTGAAGGATTCAGGAGTGGAGCTGCTGAGAGATCTTCTGGAGAGTCCAAACTGCAGACTGGAGACTCTCAGGTCAGTTCTCCATATTTTACTTCTGTGCTTAAAACTCCTAAACATCAAATGTTTTATTATTATTATTATTATTATTTTATTAGTCAATTTATTGAACATGTTTAAAAAAACTAAATAAAACAAACAGAATTGTTTTATTTATTAAAAAGAAGCAAAATAACAAAATACTTTTCAAGGCACACAAATAAATACTTAAGTAGTTTCCTTCATGTTCAAAAGGGGCAAGAAGAAGAAGCTTCTAAACGTTTCTGGTCCTTCCCCTCAAGCATACATTGTTCATGAAAATAAAAGTTCAGTTCTGTACGAGGACTCAATAGCCGCGTTCACACCGAAGTACTTTTCAGCGTACTTGTCGCGTTTAGTTTCGTTAGTACCCTTTATGTCACGTTCACACCAAAAAGAGCACTTAAACATTCCCAGATGCTGGTCTTAGGCAGGTCTTAGGCAGGAAGCTGTAAACTGAAGTCCTATCTGGAGTGCTACTGGAGTGTTATTTTCGGTCCTGTATTTGTTTTTCCAGGTATAACATTTCATTGAAGTTATAATTATAATCCTAACAATAATAATAATTGATGGATTCATTTCATTATGGTATTTGAGCTTGTTTCAGATCAACTTTTGTATTGGATATTGTTATTTAATTTGTCCAACAGAAGAGACACAAATCACTAAAAGATGAGTTAGTTATGCTACCCGTATTTTTAAATATCTTAAATATTTGACGTGCTGTGGGTCTACCACACATGCATCAAAAACCACAAGTAAGAACTGTAAGTTGTTATTTCAAAACATTATTATTGAATTTGTAAGTATATTTCACACACTTTAATGTTTTTATAGAGTATGATCTCCTCATTCGTTTAAGAGATTTATATATTTTATTCATATTGAAGCACTTTAAACATTTAATGCCTCTGATCCTCCTTTAACGGTAAGATCAGCTGCAGTGAGCCGAGGCTGTGCAGCTGGGGGCGGAGCTTTGATGCGCGAGGAGTGAAAACACTTCCGCGTAGTCTACTCTCGTGTATCCTCGCTCTCGTCTCCTCTGGGAGCCTCCTCCCTCCCCCCTCCTCGACTCCTCCGTGTGCATTCAAGAGATTGGGACGTCCTTCAACATGGCCTGTCTTGATCGATTTCTGGGTCAAGTCCCGAGGAGGGGAGGAGAGAGGAGTCGAGGAGGGACATTGAAGGCTTCTCAACTTTCTAATTTCCCTCCTCGACTCCTCGACTCCTCGGTCCTCCGGAAGTGACCCAGAAATGGATTTCAGCCATTTTAGCCGTGATATAATGAGCGTATACCACGGGTAGAATTGTAGTTACTTTTCACAACAAGTCAGTATCCCTCCGCATCTGAGAAAAGCTACAACCATTACAACTGTTACATTACGCCCGTTTTGAAACTAACTAACTAACAAAGCTCAAAGGTCTTCTTTGTTATTTATTGAGCTTTAAAACAAATGAATAACGACTCTATATAATAATAAAATATACGGAGCCTCTCTTTTTCCTCCCTCTCTTCTGACAGTGTCAGTGTCTGTCTCATGCAGCAGCTGATCCAGTAATGAGTGACCCGACAGTAAAAATAAACATATTTATAACTAGTTTAGGTAGTTTGAGAGGTAATTAAAATAGCTAAGGGTGATAATCTGACTTGAAGTGTGTGTTTTGCTCCCGCTGCATCACAGCGGGAGGAGCTGCGTGTCTCCGTCCTGTCAGATTAGACTTCACACGCGTTTATGTCCATATTGAGATAAAGATAAATAATCTGAATTCAGTGTGCAGTGTACTTTGACGCCGAGGTGAGCAGCAGAGGTGGGGGGAGGCGGGGCTATTGCGTCATCATTATCACAAAATTATCGTATAGGTCCTACACACGGAGCCGTTGGACCCCCCAGAGCGCTCCGTTCCCAGATCTATCCACCTTTGGACCCGTTATCGTTTGCAGGGTCCGTTTTTATCATTTAGTTACGGCCTCGTGTGGCAAAAAGGGCTATACGCAAGAGAAATATGCGGATACAACCCGTTTTCGTCCTCGTGGGGCACCAGCCTTAGATGAACCTTAAATACACAGGGGAGGGATGAACGGGGCACAGGTGAGGCTAATTAGGGATGGTAAGCAGGTGGAGTTCAATCAAGGTCAGGGAATGCTGACACTGAAATGAGAGAAGAGAAACAAAATAAAACAGGAATAATAACAAAACATCAACTTGCTGGCTAGGACCTTACAAGTTCATCGTCATCAGCATCCGTGATATTTAATACGTTTTTTCTTCCAAATTCCTCCTGAAATATTTGTGATCTTTGTAAACGTTGTGATCTTGAGTTGAATCAGTTCCTGTGGGTTTGATTGGTCTGGCTGCACATCATGAGTTTGTGTAGATGGAGCAGAGTTTCAGATGTGAAGTCACCTCTTTATTATTGAAGGAGAAGCACGTTGTCTTTAATATTAATGAGAGATCTTTTCACTTTTTGTCTCTTACAGTTTTTACCTGTTTGGAGTTTCCACTTTCTAACCTTCTTCAGCTCTGAACAGATTATTAAACCTGGAGTTATTTCAAACAGGAACATTGTTTTCTAAAGTTACATCATGTTTTCTTTATTCAGTCTGAGGAGCTGCAGTTTGTCAGAGATCAGCTGTTCTGCTCTGGCCTCAGCTCTGAAATCCAACATCCATCTGAGAGATCTGGACCTGAGTGAGAACGATCTGCAGGATTCAAGAGAGAAGCTGCTGAGAGATCTTCTGGAGAAGCCAGACTGCAGACTGGAGACTCTCCGGTCAGTAAGGGGTCTCTGCTGGTTCAGCAGTATTGTATTAAACACAGGGAGGTGTTTCTCTCACTGGGGAATCACAACAGATCAGTGATGTTACCCACTGACTGCAGGCTCTTTCATTCTTCCATCAACTATAGAAGGCCCGCTGAACCTGCAAAGCCAAACTTTAATAATCAACTTTCTAACAGACATATGGGATTTTACAGAAGAGTGGAAAAGGTAGTCAGTTTTTTATGGGATGTTTCTAGTTTCTAATGACTGGTTACTTCCTGTAATGCAGCTGAGAGCTGTGGCAGTCAGTCGTAGTGTTTGCAGAGAAGATATGGTGGGATGTAAAGCATGAGATCAGGACTCTGAAGCTGACTCAAAGAAAAAACACTTATTTTAAACTGGATCTTAAACTATTGGATTTTGTTCATCCCTACAGGATCAGAAATAATGAGACGTTCAGAGCCAAGATCCAGAAGACTTGTGAGTACTGAAACCATATCCTCCATTCGTCAAGATATTGTACATTAAATCTGATCTTAAAAGGTCTTTAAAGTACAACGACAATATATTTTAATTCCATTTTGTTACAGCTCTATTCAATCATTTTGGCTGCTAATATTTTTCTTTGTTCAACTTTAATTATTATTTCTCTGTCTCCTCTTCTCTCCATCAGGTGACTCCGATGTGAAACAGGAAGTGAAGACAGACAGAAAGGTGAGAGAGGAGCAGTTGAACAGAGTGAAGTGTATATATTTCACCACTGAATTAAAATATAATTGTTTGGGCTGTCGAGTTAAACGCTATAATGCTCGCAATTGATCTAAATGATTCAGGTATTCGATTATGAGTTAAGAATATTTCTATTTAATTAGTGTTTGTTTCTTTTTTTTAATGGGAGGTGTGCCTAAGAGGGTTACATATCACCAAGTTGATGCAATAAATGTATATGACGATGCCATTTAAAATATCTGGATCCCCGACAAAATGGGAAATATTCCTACTGGCTGGTAGTTCTGTTCTGTGATTGGCTGGTAATACTGTGCTGTGATTTGCCAGTAATACTGTTCTGTGATTGGCTGGTAATACTGTGCTGTGATTGGCTGGTAATACTGTGCTGTGATTGGCTGGTAATACTGTGCTGTGATTGGCTGGTAATACTGTGCTGTGATTGGCTGGTAATACTGTGCTGTGATTGGCTGGTACTTCTGTTCTGTGATTGCCTGGTAATACTGTTCTGTGATTGGCTGATAATACCGTTCTGTGATTGTCTGATAATACCAATCTGTGATTGGCTGGTAATACTGTACTGTGATTGGCTGGTAATAATGTGCTGTGATTGGCTGGTAATACTGTGCTGTGATTGGCTGGTAATACTGTGCTGTGATTGGCTGGTAATACTGTGCTGTGATTGGCTGGTAATACTGAGCTGTGATGGCTGGTAATACTGTGCTGTGATTGGCTGGTAATACTGTGCTGTGATTTGCCAGTAATACTGTTCTGTGATTGGCTGGTAATACTGTACTGTGATTGGCTGGTACTACTGTGCTGTGATTGGCTAGTAATATTGTGCTGTGATTTGCCAGTAATACTGCTCTGTGATTGGCTGGTAATACTGTTCTCTGATTGGCTGGTAATACTATTCTGGGATTTGCTGGTAATACTGTGCTGTTATTGGCTGGTAATACTGTGTTTCGATTGGCTGGTAATACTGTGTTTTGACCGTTTGAAATTGACAATGAACTCAGATGATCCAAACTAATTTGCATTTTTCAAATAATAAATAAATAACTTTGTTTGTTCCAGGCTGCTGAATCCTTCTCACCTGAACACACAACTGGATCTTCATACAGGTAATGCTATAACATGACCAAACATTATTTAAACACATTCAAAATATATATTTATTTTATTGTGTTTAATTTCATCTCTTTCACCATGACGTATTGCATCCAATCTCTTCCTAACAGACATAAATAAATGTGTATAGGATTGTTTACTTGTATCTAGATTCTCGCTGGATAGATATTTAGTTAATTTAATGAAAGTTTGTGTACACACACATTCTGATGCATGTGGGCACATCTTCAGTGATGTTCCTGTAATCATCAGGTGTTTCAGATCTTTCAACAAACCCTCTTCCAGGTCAGACTCCAGCTGGATGAACACCTGTCAGTCAGAACACAGGCCAGTGAAGGCTTGTTGTAGTAACCTGTCCCCTGTGTGTCTACAGGTTCAGGTGTCCTGGTCCAGGTGTGTTCCAGTGTGCTTCGACTGGCCTGGTGTTCGTCATGGCTCAGGAGGCGGAGCTTCTGTACAGGACGGTCCCTTGGGAGGAGAGCCGCCTCCAATCAGCTGGCAAGCAGCCAGCAGGGCCGCTGTTCGACGTGAAGAGTTCTGATGAAGCTGCAGTCTGCCAGCTCCACCTGCCACACAGTGAGACAGAAGATGGTAAAGACATCTAGTGTTAACAAATATACACTTGTATAATGTTTCTGTGGCAACTTTTAATATCCACTACCGCTCAAAGGTTATGAAGCAGCTTTATTAAACTAGTTTAACAAAGATAAAAACTGTATAATTCAGACACCAAATGTATTCTTTACATTCAAATAGTTCTGTCCCCAAAAGAAGAAAATTAGATTATAAAACGTTAATTTAGTCGATGTGTTGCATGACATTATGGATAATTATTGAAGCAGACGATGCAATGCAGCTTTAAATACTGAGTTGGATTGTCTTTGGGCCCTCTGCAGTCTCCTCACTGTAATATTAAAGAGATTTAAACTGTGATTGGTCAGTCCACAGCATGCTCAGCTGCTAACAGTGCTAACTCAACGCTAACTCTCTGTTACTGTTGTGATGCTAAGCTAGCAGTTTGATTAATTCTTACTTTGTTATCCATCTGTTGCTCTTTCTGCTCTTTACATTGTCAGTCTGGCTGAACCATGAACAAAACAAAACAACAGACAACAACATTTATAAGTTAGACTTTCTACGCCCTGAAAGCTTTAGAAAACTCTTCACACATCTAGAGAATCACTCAGACGTGAGACCGGCCACAGTCAAGCTGTTCTGACAAACAATTCAGCGTTCTTATAAATAAATAAATAATGAATAAAGTTTATGCATAACAGTAAATGCTCCCATCCAGAAAGATCACAGGGGGACAGAACAATAATGAAACATTACAATAAAAGGTGAAGGATATAAACTGGTACATCCCAGTGAGGCTCCAAAGTGAATGACATTAGATGAACATTACCTCTGAACTAAAGTGGTGGGACATTGAATATGATGAAGCTGTTTCAGCAGCAATGCAACAGATGACCAGCTCTTTGCTCCACAGCGCTGCTCCTGGACGGCCTGTTGTCTGTCGTCCACATCACTGATGAAGGCCAGAGCATCCTGGAGCCGCTGGAGGTCACACCCACTCACGTGGTGGTGAAGGTGCCTCACCTCTCTCTCTTTGGCCTGGTCTGGGATATCGTTAAAAGGGTTCTGTGTCTGCTGATAAAGGGCCAAGTTCTGGTGTTCCTTCAACCCCCGTTCGGAGAGGAGCAAATACTGGATGTATTTCTGCTGCCGAACAACGTCCCTGTGGAGGAGGTAAAGTCAGCTGCATACATGCTCACCATCAGACTAAACACTGGTTTCAAAGCTGTTTCCACACACACTGCTCTTCTTCTCAAACCTTCTCGTGCTGGGAGAAGATTAAGATCTATCAGGGGCCTCGTTTATAACGCCTTGCGTAGGATTGACGTGGGAAGGTTGCTTACGTAGTACAAAGCAAACAAATAGGTACAGAGATGTTCCGACATTTTCCGATTTACAAAACATTGCGTACCGGTGAGGGAAGTGCGCACCGGCACTTCCTACGCCTGTTTCCCTTTATAAATCACAATCGACTCGTAACGCCCATATTTGCCTATAAATAGTCAAAGAAACGCCCATTCATTCATTCATGTTGAATGACTGCATGAAGAAGATCGCAGGAAATGACGACAGAACAGCTAAAAAAGACATCTCACACCGTGTCAGATTTAGGTTATTTTGGGAAGGTCGAAATAAATCATATTGTTTGGTGGATGCAGTTTGAACCAGAGTAGCAGCATGGAGGTCGGATCGTCACCAAAATAAATAAATAAGTGGTCCGAAAAAAGTTAATGACAAAAAAAATACACATAACCTTCCTCAGGCAGTGTGTTTGTACCGGGGACAGGAGACACCCCCCCATCTAAGAAATGATCGGGGAATCCCTCCGGAGTGGAGTCATGACGACTGGATCTGAATTTACTTTTTTGTATTTGGTGGTTTGTGTTCCAGCTGTCGATCAGCAACTATATATCCATAATCCACCAGTTAAAGGAAATACAACTAATGGGTTGTGTTATATTAGCTGTACAATTTACCACATATGGTGACTGGCAGCATGACGGCCTGGTACGGCAGCTGCACCGACCTCGATCGTAAGGCTTTACAGAGGGTGGTGAAAACTGCACAGCACATCACCAGGACGGAGCTGCCATCCATGGAGGACCTTTACTCCCAGCGGCTCAGGAAGAAATCACTACGGATTATCAAAGACCCCCATCACCCCAGCCACAAACTGTTCTTTCTGTTGCCGTCTGGCAGATGTTACCGCAGCATCCTGGCAAGGACAAGAAGATTCGGAGACAGTTTCTTCCCGCGGGCAGTGAGACTGTTAAACAATTGAACTGTTGAAACAACATCAAACATTCAACTGCTACTCAGTAGTATGTATCTAATACCTAATATATATATATCATTCCAATAACTTGTATATAGACTCATACTGCACTATTCCACATCATAACTTTATTTCATTTGTATAACTATTATTCTTTTTGTATTGCTCTTGCTCTTATTGTTATTATGTTATTATGTTGCATTGTTGGAGAAGCCTGTGACATAAGATTTTCAACTACATAATTACTCTGTAGTTATGTCAGATTGACAATAAAGAACCTTGCTTGCCTTGCTTAGTTTCCATACCTCCTGTGTTTTACGAGCGATTTATCAAGTCTTGGCAAACGGCATAAAACACGATTAAACGTGATAGTATATAAAACCATGCTCGACCTATAGAAATGCAAAACGGCGTCAGTTTAGACGTAATTCTGTCCTGCTTACCGCATCATTTATGAGAAAACATTTCATAACATTAACACAACATATTCGAAGTGGTTTTAAATAATATATCCGTATTTATTTATTTCTCCAAGTTGTTTTTGTGTGCACTGAGGAGTCTCAAACAGGCGTTTGTTTAATCATTTTAAGATTGGCTTTAATCAATGTTTGAAAATGAATTCTTCATATTTGATAAATGAGAGGTAACATTTTATTTATGGTATTATTTCCACATATTTCTCTCCATTCTTCCTTCTGCCAACGGTGTTGCAGTTTCTCGTCTCTCCCGTTTGTGTGCTTAGTGCGTACGCATGGGTTAGAGTTTGCGTGGAGGACCGCACATTTTCCCGTCAAGTTAGAATTTTATAAATCGCAAACATTGCGTAGAAACTGGCGTACGCAATTTTTTGAGCGTATATCCCTTTATAAATGAGGCCCCTGAACAGTAAATCTTCAGATCGATCTTTGTGGTTTTGTATGATTCTCTCTCAGCATGTCTTTCTGTCTGCGGAAACTGATGGCATGATTGGTAAACACATCACACAGAACCGAAAGACCTGCTGAGATGAATCACTGCCAAGACCATGTGATCTCATCCCTACCAGCCACATTTTACAGCTTGGGCAGCAGCCTTTTGTGTTGTATAACAACACAGTCTCACGGCATTTCGTGTTATAGTCAAGAAATTAATCTATTGATTCGTGTTCACCAACACGATTTCGCCATTTTTTTCGTGTCACACAGAACGATTTTAAAAGCAATGTAAATAATAACAAATTAGAAGGAAAAAGCAATGTATTTATATTGGTAGTATGTTTCGTGCCTGCACCAAATAATAACAAATTAGAAGGAAAAAAAAATGACATAAAATACAGATTTCAGTATTCTGAGGCTCTGAGCCCCATTTCTTTTCCTCACTGACGGCAAAAAAACTCAGACATTATACAATTTAAAATAAAAGGGATAATGTTAGGCTTAGGGTAAGATATTGAGTAAGAACATGTTTTTATGAACCACACAGCTTCTGGTCTTCCAAGACCCGACCGGACAAAAAGACGTGTTGCAGGCACGAAACATACTACCAATAGAAATACATTGCATTTAAAATCGTTCTGTGTGACACGAAAAAAAGGTGAAAATCGTGTTGGTGAACACGAATCAATAGATTAAATTAATTTCGTGACTAATAACACGAAATGGCGTGAGACTGGGTTGTGTATAACTGACACATACAGTTTGTGATTGGTTAACGTTGTGACACGATACTCAGAGACACTCTGTCCTGTTACAGCTCAGGATCAGGTTTAGGTAACAAAACTACTTGTGCAGGCATACAAAAAAAGATCATGGTTTGGATTAATGTGACATTGTGAATACAAATAACTCAGCTTTTCTTTAAAGGGGACCTATCATGCAAAATGCACTTTTGTACGTCTTTTATACATGAATATGTGTCCCCGATGTTCCAGGGAACTCACCAAGTGTCAGAAAACACAACCCTCTCTATTTTCCTCCATACCCAAATCTCTAAAAAAGGGGCTGCAACGGATCTGATAAAAACTGATCCAGATTTGAACACTGTCCTGACGTCAGGACAGTGGCGCTACGGCTATTGGGCCAACTCCACCAATCAGGAGGAGACAGCCACGGCCATTGCCGTTCGAAAGCGCTGGAGACGCTGTAGTACATATACCAGGCCTGTAGGTGGTGCTGTTCTCACAGAATCAGCCATTGCAAAAACAGAGCTAAAACATTTCAAAATGAGCGAAATGAGGCATGGCTAAAATGCATGATCTGTTTGGTATTTTGAAGGAAAAAAAAGTATAAATATGCCTTATATAGGTATGGTCCTACACTATATTATTCAAATATAGCATGATAGGTCCACTTTAAATAAAGTAGCCTTGACTATCTGAGAATAACTAAAGTTAACCTGTTACTGAAGGTTGCTGATAAACACAGCTGTGCTGTGAACATCACAAACTCCTCCGACTGTGAGCTGGACATTCATCACAGTTACAGTGTGCACTGTGAACCCGAGGGCTTCTACATTCAGCCTGAGGTGAGTCACTGATACTCCTCTGATGAAACACAATGATCATTAACACACATTTATCTGCATGTGGATTCACAATCAGGAAAGAAACAGATAAACGTTTAACTTCTGCTTCTGGTTTTCAGAGTAAAACATTTGATTCCAGGTTTGGACCAAACTACCATCCGACATTTCAAGTTACCCTGATGACGAGCACAAAGAGAGTGGTTTTGAGGGTCAAGGACCAAGGTGGAAATGAAGTCTGGTATTGTCGCGTGTCACTGGAAGGTAAAGACTCCATCTGATGTCATGTTACATATTATAACTTTAATCTTTTTGTGAACGAATATCCACCCCTGGAAATGTCGAGTTACTTTAATTTTTAATGTGATTGTTGGTTATTCAACAAAAGTATTTTCCCTGTTTATCTACCAGGTCCAAGGCATGCATTGTCCCAGGGAAATGTCCCAGCAGAGAGCAGCGTCCCAGCAGAGAGCAGAGTCCCAGCAGAGAGCAGCGTCCCAGCAGAGAGCAGCGTCCCAGCAGAGAGCAGAGTCCCAGCAAAGAGAAGAGTCCCAGCAGAGAGCAGAGTCCCAGCTGAGAGCAGATACCCAGCAGAGAGCAGCGTCCCAGCAGAGAGCAGCGTCCCAGCAGAGAGCAGAGTCCCAGCAGAGAGCAGAGTCCCAGCAGAGAGCAGAGTCCCAGCAGAGAGCAGCGTCCCAGCAGACCAGTGGCTGTTCTCAGTTCGGACAGAGTTCATCAAAAGAGTGTCTCAAACTGTGCTGAACGTCCTTCTGGATAAACTCTTTGCGTCTGGAGTGATCAGTGAATCTGAAATGAAGTCAGCCAGAAACAAACCCCAAGATGACGGAGCACGAGAGGTGGTGGACGTGGTGCGAAATAAAGGAGCTGCAGCCAGCAGGGTTCTGATCAATTCTCTCCGAGAGGAAGACCTGTTTCTTTACAGAGAGCTCAACTTAAGCTGAGGCAAAACCTTGTGGACTGCGTGTGACAGTTGAAGTCTATTCCTGTGTTTTGTTGCCTGTAACTATTTCCCCTTGTCCTTGAAGGTAACACAGATTCTGAGTGAAGGCTACTTTCTTTCTCTCGTTTCTCCTGGACTCCCTCCTGAGAGCAGCTAACCGGGCTTGTTCTTGTTTTACCAATTGGTTCTGACTTCTGGGTTAGATTTGGGATTTTGGGACCTTTGGTACCTCGGCGTGTGATTGGGAGTTCTGTTTGTTTTGTGTGATCAAACTGCAAAGACCTGTACCTGTTGGGGACTGGACGTATAATATTCTTAGATGGTGAATTAAACCTACGTGGTAATAGTGAACAACCTTTTTTCCCAAAGTATAACGAAAACAAGTCCATGCTTTGGATGTCTTTTAACCTGACTGTTCTTTCACCTACACTATTTCTATTCAAATCTATCGTGCTCTGTTTCATTGCACTATTTTTATTGTTGTGTTATTTCTGTATTTGTTGTCTTATGTCCTTTATATAATATGTTGCATTGTTGGAGGAGCTCGGGACCTAAGATTTTTATTGCCATAACTACACTGTAGATGCTGTGCACATGATAATATATAACAAGGGGTGCACATAACTGGTACGCAGGTACGCATGCGCGGCAACAATCTGAAATGCGTACCGTAACTTGTGTCACAAAGCGCATTTGCGTACCGACGTACTTGTGAAGCTTTTCCAGAAGGCGGTTAGATCACCGGACGACAGAGTCAGTCTCCGTGTGCACAGACAGGGCTGCTGTTAATGTCGGTCTGTACAGCAGACTGCGCTAAAACAGCTGATCACAACGTTCACACGCTCCGCGGTCACGAAGCGCTGATATTTTAGTGCTAACAGTGACAGGTGCAGGAATGTCGTATTTCTGTGTTGGTCCCTGAAGGCAGCATCTCCCTGCTCCAACGTTGACATAAACATCTTTCTCAGCTCATGAATCCATGAATTGGTAAAATACATCTTTGTCTTATAAACGTCCCAGGTCCCCTACAATCTGCACTGCTTCTTCCAATGTAATAATAAATCTAAAAACTTCATGTAATTGTATTATTTTATTTTTATTTTATTTAAACAGAACAAGATGTATATTTAAATCCTCTAAGCTCTTCATGATTACCATTAAAACCTAAAACTCATCAAACATCTTAAAGAACTGAAACTAATAACTGAAGCAGGAAAAGCATTTAGAGTTTAGAGTGAAGTATAGAGACAGCAGCTGCTCACACACACAGCCTGGATAAACACTGGGGCTGCAGTCCAATAGTCCAAAAATCAGCTCCTATCGTCTATTCCTATCGTCTATTCCTTGACCTCTGAGTGAAACGTCACAGTGTTAAGGAATAGTGGATAGGAGAATTCAAAAGGATTTAGGAGAAGAGACTGCGGTGCTTTGAGAATCCTGGGGTGCTTCTCAATGTCAAGGAAGGATCCTTCAGAGCCTCTATTTCAAGGATGCTACGTCATCGAATCCCGCCGAAGGACTGTTCCAATGTCCAGGATCCTTGGAATTCTACCGAGGACTGGGTCCTTCATTGCAGGAATTTTCGAGGCTGCTCATGTGTATCCTCGGCGGTCTTAAATTACCCACAATTCTTTGCACACAGACCAATTTCCAAAATCTTTGGTGGAAAATGGCTGAATCCAGACAGTACACATTTAAATGTAAGTATGTTCAGTGGCGTAGTAAATGTGCACATGGCTTGTGTTTAAAGTTTATAGTCCGTTTGAGTTTTGCCCGTGTGAACGCAAACCGAACCTTCTGAAAAATGAAACGATGGAACAAACTGTCGTCTGGTGCGCACAAGAGAAGTGACTATTAGGATTGAATGAGACCTTAGAGCGGTTTGCACATAAATAAAATGAACCTTGTTTTGACTTTGCCTCTTCTGTTGATATTTGTGGTTTATGCTACAATGTGCAACAATATGTGTAAAAAAGGTTTGCAGACATCAAGTATGATATATGAATAGAAATGTTATTATTGATTGGTGATGGTGATTTTATGATTTTCTTATGGCTGCTTTTCCTCCAGGACTTTTTCAAGGCTGCAAACAGAAGGAGAAAGTGTTATGTTAGTTTAGTGGTTCTGTCCTGGAGAGATGATCATTTCACAAAATACAGTTACTCAAGTACATCTTCGATCTCCGCAAATCAGTTATGAGTCTTCAAACAAATCACGCTCAATAAGGCAGGGCCTCTCATATGACGCACACCTGCACACCTGCTAGCCTGTTCCATTCTTCGTTCTCCGATGCTTGGAAGGATTCTTGCCTAGCCTCTGAAGGACCTGACTCTGAAGACATGTCCTACCAAGCGTCCTCGACTTTGAGAAACGGCTCGACTTTGAGAAACGGCTCGACTGCACTTTCACTATCGACGTATTTATGATGTGCAAGCGGACGTCATGAATGTGCGTCTGCTGTGGGGAAACGACAGTTTTCTATACAGCGGACAACATGGATGTTTAATAAGAACGACGGACTACTGTAAACTCATCTAGAGACTCTGCACCGTGCTCTGATGCTGTTGTTTTATGCTTTATGAACGTGGACAACAGAGAAAAATGTATTCTTCATGAACGAGGTTGTAATTGAAATAAAAAAGGAAAGTGAAACCCATGCTCGTCACCCTCTCCCTCCGGTCCACATTAATACAAATGATCCCAATACGTGATGATTGTATGAACTATGAAAATATCTTAAAATAAATACAAATGTATTTATTATAAACGTGTTAGTCCTTAACATCTATCACTGTGTATATCACCATTCAAACATATTTTAAACGTTTAACAAACCCCACACAGCTCAGTAAAGACTGTGAAATTATTACTTTATTTGATCATTTCAGTAAAAACTAACGTTCATATTTCTCTTTTTGATTATTATAGTGTTGAACGTTCAAACGAACGTTCAGACGTCGTGTAGTGTGTAGTAGTGTCTCTACTTTAAAGAGTCCTCTCCTGCTGATGTTCAGGTGTATATCAGTATGTAGTGTCTCTACTTTAAAGAGTCCTCTCCTGCTGATGTGCAGGTGTATATCAGTATGTAGTGTCTCTACTTTAAAGAGTCCTCTCCTGCTGATGTTCAGGTGTATATCAGTATGTAGTGTCTCTACTTTAAAGAGTCCTCTCCTGCTGATGTTCAGGTGTATATCAGTATGTAGTGTCTCTACTTTAAAGAGTCCTCTCCTGCTGATGTTCAGGTGTATATCAGTATGTAGTGTCTCTACTTTAAAGAGTCCTCTCCTGCTGATGTTCAGGTGTATATCAGTATGTAGTGTCTCTACTTTAAAGAGTCCTCTCCTGCTGATGTTCAGGTGTATATCAGTATGTAGTGTCTCTACTTTAAAGAGTCCTCTCCTGCTGATGTTCAGGTGTATATCAGTATTTAATGTCTCTACTTTAAAGAGTCCTCTCCAGCTGATGTTCAGGTATATATCAGTATGTAGTGTCTCTACTTTAAAGAGTCCTCTCCTGCTGATGTTCAGGTGTATATCAGTATGTAGTGTCTCTACTTTAAAGAGTCCTCTCCTGCTGATGTTCAGGTGTATATCAGTATGTAGTGTCTCTACTTTAAAGAGTCCTCTCCTGCTGATGTTCAGGTGTATATCAGTATGTCTCTACTTTAAAGAGTCCTCTGCTGCTGATGTTCAGGTGTATATCGGTATGTAGTGTCTATACTTTAAATAGTCCTCTCCTGCTGATTTTCAGGTGTATATCAGTATTTAGTGTCTCTACTTTAAAGAGTCCTCTTCAGCTGATGTTCAGGTATATATCAGTATTTAGTGTCTCTACTTTAAAGAGTCCTCTCCTGCTGATGTTCAGGTGTATATCAGTATGTAGTGTCTCTACTTTAAAGAGTCCTCTCCTGCTGATGTTCAGGTGTATATCAGTATGTAGTGTATCTACTTTAAAGAGTGCTCTCCTGCTGATGTTCAGGTGTATATCAGTATGTAGTGTCTCCACTTTAAAGAGTCCTCTCCTGCTGATGTTCAGGTGTATATCAGTATGTAATGTTCGAACCTTCACAGTCACTAGAGCTCAGTGGCGAGCCGTGAGCTTTATACCTAGGCCCTCTGACCCCCACCCCTTCCCTCGAAAAAAAGAAAAAAAAAGAGTTATTACGTCACAGCGTATACTTCAGCGGAATATCAAAACAACGGCCCAGGGTGCAAAACGCATCAATGACAGCGACCCTCTACCACACAAAACAACACCTGTGAACCCAATTTGTGTTCTTTGACATTGAAAATGATATTGCATTGTGTTTGTTACTTTCGTTGCAGTTGTATGTCTTAAGTGTAATTTGGCATGCTTTTATTTTGAAGACGAGTTCACGCTGTTGACAGGAAGTTGTTGTTGCTATGGAAACAAGACAAGTTTCACAGCGGGCGGAACTTGTCATCTAGTCCGCGATAATAAAACCCACCCATTTAGAGGGAAGATATGATTGGTCATATGAATTCTGGAGAGCATTTCCTCAGATCTCCAGAATAAACATGACCAAATAATGAATTAATCAAGACTTTACAAACACAATAAAAAGCTGTAGTGAGTTATATTTCTACAGGGGGAAGGAGGGGGGGTTAATGAAAACAGTAAATACATTTTGAGTTTTCCTAATAAAAGTTAAATGTGTAATTGCTGCAGCAAGAGAGATCAGGGAAGCTGGAAACATTACTTTAGTTTAGTTTAACGTTATAGAATCATAGAAGTATTGAGATTATTCTGTTGAGCTATTAGTTGTTATTCGGCTCACTGTATCCGCCTTGTCAGGAAGATATGTGCAAAACATGCGATTGGTTTATAAAGGATGAAAAGTTTGTAGAAATGCCAGAAAAATATGTGGAAAAATATTCAAAAAACGATGTTAAAAATGTCAGAAAATATTAGGGAAATGATCCCTAAAATCAGGATAAGAATATGAGAAAAATATCCTAAACATATGTGAAAAAGTACTGGGGACTATTTTCAGTGGTGGATGAATCCCACCTTTTTAGAGAGTGACCCCTCAGTAACAGGTGTTGATAAATCGTGATCTTCTCGCTCCCAGGAAAGAAACTTAAAATAATGAGACTAATGGAGTCTCTGAAAAGGTTCAAATGGGTACTTTAATTAAGTAACGTGGTTAAAGAACAAGCATAGGTAAGGAAGAGACAAAGCCGGTGTTGTCTCTCGGGAGGCTGCAGCGAAGAAAAGAGAGCGGGTTGTCCTCTCTCATCTCTTTTTATCCTCTTCTCCTTCTCTCCCGCTGTGCAGATAGTGGGACCTCCCTTCTCATCTGCTGGTTCGACATCGCGAGAGAACAGATGATTTCGACATTTTGTATTCCCTGCCTACTTCCTTAAGCCTTTTCTCCTCCTTATCTCTGTCATGACTTTCTATTTAATACCTTATAAACAGCTGTAATAGTTAGTTTAGAAGTCCTAGAAACACCGCTACGGCACAGTTCTCATTTACGGAAACTCCCTCTGACGTCATAGCTTCTCACGTATGTGTAAACACTACGATCAACTGTACCTTCATTTAATATTCAGCAGTAATAATATCTCGACGTCTATAGATGTAGTGTTAAAGTCCGTACGTTTTGGTGTGTAACACTCCAAGTCATTTTCACTTTACATTCAGAAAACACATTATGAGCCACATGCTAACTGCTAACCGGATATGAAGGATTTTCAGAATAAAAGCTTGGCATTGAGATTTCCTGAGAACTTCTGGGTTTTTCCACAATAAAACAGCTTTTAAACTGACGATATGTTTTAGACTGAATTATGCTATTTAAACATTGATTTTAATTTCTAACACAGGAAGCTGCAGAACAGGAAGTGAAAGTGCTGCAGAACTACAGTTGGCACACATCTGCTGACACTCCTGTTGCAACAGCAGTGTGTGTGTGTGTGTGTGTGTGTGTGTGTGTGTGTGTGTGTGTGTGTGTGTGTGTGTGTGTGTGTGTGTGTGTGTGTGTGTGTGTGTGTGTGTGTGTGTGTGTGTGTGTGTGTGTGTGGTTCTGAGTGTCGACAGAAAGAGGATGTTGTGGGGAGGCGGAGGAAAAAAATATTGGTCGACAAACTTCATCTGTGGTCAAAGTTCAGCAGCTCTCTGAGGAGGAGTAATCAGATTACTGCGGAAGGAGTAATCTGATGCTAGGACAAGTCCTGACACGTCTTTTTTAGCATTTCCTGTAAAATGTGTGAAAAATATCATTACAAATTTGAAAATTATTTCAAAAGATGTTAGAAACATCTACTTTCCAACCTACCTCTTCTCCTTTCCTTCTCTACCTTTCCCTCGTTACCTCATCGTTCCCATCTTCACCTCCCCCTTTCCTTCTACACCTCCTTCCTTCCATTCCTCACTCCCTGAAGGCTTCTCAATTCTCTCATTTCCCCTCCTTGACTCCCCTCCTCGACTCCTATCCTCGTGTCTTAGTCCCGCCCACAGGAGATGCGAGTGGAGGAGTCGAGGAGGGGAACCGAGGAGAGAGGAGGGGAAGCAGCAGGCGGTTAGAGAAATGAGAACTCCTCTCCTCTGAGCGGTCATTTTAAAGAGACGTCCATTAATGATGACAGGAGGCACAGCAGCCCTCTGTCTGATGGACAGATGTGTTCATGACCACTTATATATTTACTTTGACTTCATTGACAGTGCGGTATAATGAGACAATAACAGGCTACAGATGCGGACATAAACACACACACACACACACACACACACACACACACACACACACACACACACACACACACACACACACACCACACACACCATATATAGGTATATATATTTATATAAATATATACAACTTCAGAATCAAACAAGTATGAGAGCACTCTCATAATAACGTAACACTATCAGAGACTGGATATACCCCCCCCCCCCTCTCTGGTCGCTAGAATGAGGAAAATAAATTACGGGCCAAAAGTTTTATTTACAAGTATTAAAAGTAAGCATAGGACACCAAACCAACTGAGACCTGTCTGTCTGCCGCATCTACACACACACACACACACACACACACACACACACACACACACACACACACACACACACACACACACACACACTGTACCACACGCACCTACACACTGTACAACACACACACCTACACACTGTACCACACGCACCTACACACTGTACCACACGCACCTACACACTGTACCACACACACCTACACACTGTACCACACGCACCTACACACTGTACCACACGCACCTACACACTGTACCACACGCACCTACACACTGTACCACACACACACACATACACACTGTACCACACGCACCTACACACTGTACAACACACACCTACAGCTCCTAAAGCATATCATATCAGGCTACAGCCGTTGTGTACCGCGGTGAAGTTAGTTTTAGGTTGGATATTCGACGGACATTCGCGGACCCGCCAGCAGCGTCAGTTTCCCGGACCCGCCAGCAGCGTCAGTTTATTATGGAAAGCCCAATGTGCCATAATACGCATACATAGTTTTGCGTGAATCCGAGGTCCGTATGTTCGCGCGAACCTATGTGCGAACATACGGACCTCCCCGTATATTCGCACAAAACTACGCGCGAACTTTTGCGCGGTTTTTAATATGATAATGAGCCCCTCCTTCTGATTTCCTTAGCCAATGAGTTCAAAGTGTCTTCAACCAATCAGTGAAGGGTAAAGCCAGACCAAAGCAATCTGTAGATGAAAAGTTCCTGACATTGTGAGGCTGTGCTGTAAATTGTACATTATTCCAGATTCAGGGGACTAAGTATTAATTTGCCTATGAATATAATAAATATTTCACCTTCATTGTCTTTTAAAATAAAATCACATTACCCTTTTCCTTAACCCTCTGGAGTGTGAAGTGAAGGGTATTTTCTCAATTTTTAGATGTCTCCTTAAATCAACTTTTAAATGTACTTCTTATAACATGGCATGGTGTTACATGTCAAAATGTTCAGTACAGTCTCTGGTCTTGCTAGAAATGCAAAGTCACTCACCTTAGAGCGCTGTCTTATGAGATACTAAGCTTAGAAATCCGATTTTTGGAAAACTTCAAAACTGTTGTGACACAATGACTCATGTCATCCTTTTTTTTTGGTGTTTCAGATTTGGTTCACCAAAGTCTTTGGTTCACAAAAGTAGTGAAATATATGAATTACACTATAGGCCTATATACATGTGTTATTCATGTCTAAAATGAAAATGTGTAAATTAGAATTTGGAGTAAGTAAAATAGTTAGAAAGGCAGCAACGTTCCCTCTGCTTCATTCATATCTCCTGTTCAACAGGTTAGTAGTGTGTACAAAGATGATGTCATATTTCGATCTAAGAAGTGTGTTTGAAACTGTTCTTTATGTGTAGTTTAATGTCATTCTGTGAGCTAGTTCGGCTCCACTACAGTGGCTAATGGCGTCCGCTAGCTTCTTTACCACAGGCTATCGCTCCCTGAATAATGTAGGGCTAAAACCACTATGTTACTAGGTGTATGACTCCCGTGCACTAGTTTGGCTTACATTTCAAGTGTATTCTGCTTGTATAAATATGTGAAATGCTGGTCTGAGTTCATAGATGTTCATAGTATTGAAATGCTAATAGCGCTAATGCTATGCTAATATTGTGCCTATCAGTGTACAACAGAGCCAGGTTAAAGGGAGTACAGTCAACTGGGTTGTGTGTGTTATCACTGTATTATATACTGTAAATTAAGAAGGCTTTAATCCTCCATAAAAGTCATAATATGGCATGTGAATTTATTTCCATTTTTTATTAGAGACAAATACGTCATACAGTTATTTCGATTTGCTAAATGTAAAGGTATGTTTTTTTTCAGATTTCACAGCTGCCTGGGCAGTGGCCCACAGGCGACGTTTATCCAGCAGCCAGAACCTTCATCTGTGCCGGCCCCCAGGTCAAGATCTACCGTGGCTCAAAGACCTCCACCACAGCCATCACCACCAAGGACCAGAGGACCAGCATCACTACAGCAGCCTCCACCTCCATCTGTGCCTGCCACAAGATTAAGATACACCTCGGTACAAAAGCCTCCACCACAGCCATCACGATCAACCCAGCCAGCAAAGAAGTCTCGCCTAGCACACGTACCTCCCACACAGCCACCAGCATCAACCCGGGACAATCCCACCTACCTCCCTCCAACACAGCCACCAGCAGCCCATGCACCATCACCCCCACCTACACAGCAGCCAGCCCCACTGTCTTGGAAGACGGACAAAGACCATTACACTGCTCCCCTTGTCTTTACATGTATAATGAATAGTTGGTTGAGAAAGTTTTGATATTGTAAATATTGAAATTTTACAGTTTCTTATGTTAACATAAATAGTTGGTTGAAAAAAAAAGTTGTAATGCTCAATTTGTATTTGTACACATCACATGAACCTCAGTATGGAATATGAAGTCATGAATCAGTCCTGATGTAACTTTTCTGTGGTGAAAGTAGAGTGATAGAACTATTTTACTTACTCCAAATTCTAATTTACACATTTTCATTTTAGACATGAATAACACATTTATATAGGCCTATAGTGTAATTCATATATTTCACTACTTTTGTGAACCAAAGACTTTGGTGAACCAAATCTGAAACACCAAAAAAAAAGGATGACATGAGTCATTGTTTCACAACAGTTTTGAAGTTTTCCAAAAATCGGATTTCTAAGCTTAGTATCTCATAAGACAGTGCTCTAAGGTGAGTGACTTTGCATTTCTAGCAAGACCAGAGACTGTACTGAACATTTTGACAAGGTGATATGTGACAAGGTGTAAGGTGATATATTTATTATATTCAAAGGCAAATTAATACTTAGTCCCCTGATTCTGGAATAATGTACAATTTACAGCACAGCCTCACAATGTCAGGAACTTTTCATCTACAGATTGCTTTGGTCTGACTTTACCCCTCACTGATTGGTTGAAGACACTTTGAACTCATTGGCTAAGGAAATCAGAAGGAGGGGCTCATTATCATATTAAAAACCGCGCGAAAATACGCGCGAAAGTTTGCGCGTAGTTTCGCGCGAATATACGGACCTCCCCGTATATTCGCGCGAAACTATGTATGCGTATTATGGCACATTTGGCTTTCCAAAAGTAACTGACGCTGCTGGCTGGTCCGCGAATGTCCGTCGAATATCCAACCTAAAACTAACTTCACCGCGGTCCGTTGTGTATTTTATTTTGTGAAGCACTAAATGGTTTTAGAAAAATATCGACTCTTTGTTTGTAGATATCTACTAAACTAAAGCAAATAAAGAGAGTAGGCCTGTTATACTGAGTGATATATATGATACACACTGCTCTGCTTTCTGCACGGACCTCACAGCTGTTCTCACTGTAAACATTGCGTCGCGATGAAAGCAGTTAATAAAATAATATCCAGGGGATGCATGCAGAGCTGTCATTGGCTGAGATCAGTCCGGCCGGCCACTCTTTGAAACATCACTGTTGCCGGAAATACATCCGTGGAGCCCCCAGGAAGTGCGCCGGACTCTGATGAAAATATTCGTGCTGGCCAAACGGCGGTACTACACTTCCTTTTGGTTGCCAGGCCCGGAAACACTTTTTCCCATTGACTTAAATGGGGAAAGAGTGGTCTGTAACTCGTTGGATAATTTTTTTTAAACTAAATAAACTACCCAGTATGAACACTTGTATAGCCCTTATTAAAAACATTCGTTCCTCAAGTTGTAAAAATGTGCTAATAACGTTATTCTGAGAGTTATTTCCGTCTGTATTATGAACGCGCATCTAACCCACGGGACCGCGCCGCCCGGCACGTTCATGTGTGTGCGTTTATCTTTACCCATGGATATAAGAACGGACCCATATCGCCTTACTGCCAGCCCACGGAGCTGTAATAATGGATATATTGCACATGTTTGCTGTAATTCATCATTTGTAAAATATTATACTACATGGGCTGTATTATGTAAATCTTGTATTAAATAAAGTTAATATTACCGACGTAGATTAACGTCCCTGTAGCTTCTTATTGCACTTGCAATATACCATTAAAGGAGTTGAACGTTGCTGTTTGCTATTACTATAATACCACGCAGGGATAAACCAGAGTTTACAACCTTTGCATGTGGGCACAACACGTTTTGACCCAGATTAATTAGCTATACCATGATATCGCCCGAGGAAGTCGTCATACTTATACATATATAAATAAAGATATATGTGTCAAAGCTCTAATCAAATTAACAGTTGTATTAATTATACTTGTATATGTATATATATATATATATATATATATGTATATAGCCTGTGTTTTATATTTATACACACAAATGAACAACCTTGTGTGTGTCAAATAACAAGTTGTATTGTAGTGTTTATTTTAGTGTTGTGTTATGCTTATCCACATTTTGATTTCAGAGCACAGGAGAATGCTGGGCACAACATAAAGCTCAAAAGTGAAGCTGGCAATGCTGAACAAAACCATCTAGTTATAATATTTATTCAGCTGAAAAAGTCAAAGCTCTACGAAAATGTAATTAAAAATACATAAGCATTTTCAGGTAGAAAATCAGCATTTTATATAGAAATTCACAAAAATAAGAAATGTATACCTCTTATGGCTGGCATTGTAGAACTAGGTGGAAAAAATAGTGACAACAAATGTAAATACAATTTATATAGATTAAAAGGTAATATATATAATATTGATTGCAATTATTAGATTAAAAGATCCACCAATTATGATCAACAGGAAAGCCCTCTGAAGGCATGTTGTGGTTTGAAAAAAAGTTGAGGATGGGGTCCAGACAGTTAAATCAGGAGAGACTTCATTTTGTTTAAAGAACATTTATTGACACATGTCATATGATAAATGTTAAGTCTTTGGCGATTAGACCCCGATCCTGAAATCTTATATCTAAAGGGGGAAATGCAGCCGTGAGCATATAGGGAACCTCCCCGGGGTCTAGACACTGGTGATGATGATGAAGATCTGGATTTGATGAGGAGATGGGATGAAGAGGAGGTGTGATGAGGTCTTTGGATTAGCTCTCCTGGCTCTGGATATGATGAACGGAGGTGGGTGGAGAAGAGGTGGATGGGGAGGAGGTGGATGGGGAGGAGGCGGGCGGCAGCATGAACACCTGAAATCACAGCTGACTGCAGGAGAGAGGAGAACCATTTTAAAGTTTGGCTGCAGCTCGGTGATTGGCTGCTGGAGAATGAGGTGAATGTAATAGGTTAAAAAGAACGCCTGTGATGAGCTGATTATAAGCAGCTGCGGAGTGAATGTATACATACCCAGTCTTACTCTTGAGTTACCCACTCTTACTCTTGAGTTGTTTTACTCATCTTCCCCAGCCTCACCAGCCTCACCCAGCTGTGGTGTCTGTTCTCTTTCTTCTCAATTTTGGATGTGGCCCAGGAGGAAGCGCAGCCACTTCAAGACACTGGTACGGGCCTACGTGCTGATGACATGACCGTCATCGGCCAGATCACAGACGGCAACGAGACGGCGTACAGAGAGGAGGTCGAAAACCTGACATCTTGGTGCCAGGATAACAACCTCCATCTCAACGTCAGCAAAACCAAGGAGCTGATTGTGGATTACAGGAAGCAGCAGGGAGAGGGACACGCCCCCATCGCCATCAATGGGACTACGGTGGAGAGAGTCAGCAGCTTCAGGTTCCTCTGTGTCCATCACGGACACGGCTGCATCACGGCCTCGTACGGCAGCTGCACCGCCCTTAATCGTAAGGCTTTACAGAGGGTGGTGAAAACTGCACAGAACATCACCAGGACGGAGCTGCCATCCATGGAGGAGCTTTACTCCCAGCGGCTCAGGAAGAAAGCCCTCAGTTTATGTTAATGTTAGAAATGTTTTGGCACATTTGTTCCTATTCTGCTAATGGTATATTGCAGGATATTTAAGTTTCCCATGTACTTTTTAAATTAATAATAGTATGTTCATCTTGATGTTTAACTTGTAATATTGTAATCATCTTAGTTAGAAATGCTGTTTCCACCCCAACCTCTGCTGCTGAATGATTTTATATATTGTTACTGAATGCGCTTGTCTTTGATATTATAATGATTACACCAGAAAGTCACTCTTTGTGAGATTTATTTTTTCACATTTTTCCCAGCCACAAGATGATTTCATTCATTGGAGGCCTCAAAGCTGGGTGAAGGTATTGATGCACGGATCAATGCAATCCTTTACAACAGCATTCCACTATGGTTGGGGATGTCTGTAAAAAAAAAGACAAGAAATAATCTTAAACAAAACAAGTGTCGCAATATAGGGAAACAAACTGTGACAAAAACATATAAATTAGTTCAGAATCAGAATACATTTACATTATTACAGCAGAAAAGAGCCAAAGACAGCCTAATGTTACTTAAAGTATGCATACAAAAAGTATTAAAGATTAAAAACAAGAAATTATAATAAAAACAGTTACACATTTTACAAAATACACATCCTGTAACAGTTTGGAGGATTTAGCAGCCAGGTATATTACACAGTTTTAGCGGCATATATATATATATACACATGGTTGGTATTTAACAACAAGGGGTGTTGTACTGTGTGATATTGGTATTTATGGAAACATTTTACACCTTTCCTTTAAGTATTATACGTTTTAGTTACTTGTTGGGTACTTAACATGAATAATCACAGTTACTATCCTTTTACTCCATCACATTTCAAAGAGAAATAGGCTATTGTTATTTTAACTCCACCACAGTAATCCATCATCAGCTTTACTTTTTAGATAAAGATTTAAATCACAATTGATCATAACTCAACATACATATATTTTTATATATTACCAAGTGGTTTCATGTAGGCTACAACCCACACAAGTTTCATGCTAAATTAAGCTCTGTTGCTTGGATATCACTAGATCCTGTTACATCAGCGTAATATAAAAGTACATAACGACTGAGTAAATTAGTAACTGAGTAACGAATGTGTAAATTAGCATAATTACTAGCTAGCCGCTAGCTGCTAACTGCCGCCTCGTCGTTAATATCAAATCCATCATAACAATCCATTACCATGCTGTCATGAACGCGCGGTGCTGTTACGTGTACGCAAATTGACGTGCTTGATGTGAACGAGCATTTTGGGGGGCATGTTTAAAGTTGCGCATGTGCTATGGGCGCACATACGGGTACTTCTCAGGCATGCCGGGTAATCTGTGACGTTTCGCTCTCTCAAAAGTTGGGCCATTTTGTCATCATGCGCGAATGAGCAACTCTCATAGGAATGAATGAGGCCCCGCCTCCCACGCTGTATCCAGTTCTTATTATACATCCATGGTATCCTCGGTTATAGCTCCTCCAGAGAGCCTCCTCGACGCTCAACCCTCGGTCCTCGATGTGCATTTAGAGAAATGAGATGTCCTTCAACATGGCGCGCTGAAATCCATTTCCGGGTCACTACCGGAGGACAGAGGATTCGAGGAGTCGAGGAGGGGAAATTAGTTAAATGAGAAAGGGCCACTGTCATTCAGAATAAATATACTTTTTCTGGCAATATTATATCATTTCTTTTTTGTTTTTGAATCCATGAATTTATACAGAATATACACTTTCATGCATTTACACCAGGGCTGCACAATATGGGGGAAAAAAACCAATTGCAATTATTTTGACTGAATTGATTCTAGATATTCGAGAAAGGACTTGTATTACAATTGAACAATATAGACCAGCGGTTCCCAACCTGTGGGAAGGCATTGCAAGTGGGCCGCCACATTTCTTTGTTTTGTACAGGCTAAAGACAAAAACATGGACATAACAATAACATATAGATGACATTCCCATCTCTGACAACAGAAGAAATAAAGATGCAGTCAGTAGGATCACTTCAACATTTCACAAACACAAATAGGTTGACAACCACCAAAAACACAACATGGCATATTTATTGTTCCTTTAATCCCACATTTAGTTAGAGCTCATTATTTCCCATTTCATGGCGTGTTGAGCCTTTGATTTTTTGAGGCAATAATTTTTTTCAAAATAAATTGTATTTTTTATCTACATTACATTACTTGTTACTTGTTAGGCGCTTTTATCCAAAGCGACTTACATACTCAATACTGTGGACAAGCCCCACAGGAGCAATTTGGGGTGAAGTGTCTCAGGGACACAACGACACCCAAGATGAGATGCCAAGTCTCTGGCTTGAGCTAGCATCACAGAGCAGCACACTGAGTTTCAATGGATGTTTCCTTCTGCACTTTTTCTCTCACGACAACAGGGCATGTTTGGTTTTTTCTTTGAGGGAAATAGTTTTGTTGAAGCTGTTGTTGGCCTGTGGAGAAATGTAAGCATAAGAAATGACTCCGGAAAATCTGCAGATAGAGCCATAAGAAATGATAAGAAACTGATTATTTAATGTTTCATGTTGTTTTTATAGGCAATCATTTAAGCTTTGTTAGTTCAAGGTTTAATATGTGCAATAAGTTCATTTCAATAAGTTCTGCAATAAACATTGAACCAGTCCGACCCTCGACTAGTACCTATTTTTTTATTTTGGCCCACTGTGTATTTGAGTTTGACACCCCTGATTTAAAGAATATAAAGAAAGGAGCGTCTGTCTGCTCCAATCAGGAAGTACATTCTTTGGTTGGTTTTCTGTTCAGTTTCAAAGTGCACTACAGGGATCAAATCAACAATATTTCCCAATATTACAAAGCAGCAGGACCCTAAATGTGTCGCAGGAGTTTCCCTTATGGGTCAGAAATCGTGGACATGAAAAATCCTCAGGAATCTAAAATATCAGTCAATAGTAAGACCTGCCCACATATAAAGCATCAGGAAATATAATGTGTGTAAGTATTGTAGACTTTCTTATCAGAGCACACTGAAACATGAGGTAAAAAGTATTTATTCAGCTGCAGATCAGACAGTTTCACACGTGTTTTTCGTCAGAGAAAGAGAAATATTCCACACCTTTATTCTGATGTTTAGGAGATAAAATAACAATGGTACAAAAAGTGTTTTCTGGTCATTTTAAATCACAAAGAGTTGGCCGGGGAAGATACCGGAGAACACAAAGCATGGTCGTTAATAGAGTTCAGTTTATGAGCCGCCTCCTAAAAGCAAACCATCGCTAACATCTGATTTCTTACGTACATTAAATTCTCCTTAAAACAACAATTCTAAATGAAATGAGAGCAGTGCTTACAGAAGAGAAGCTGATCTAGCTGAACACCTAGACGACAGCTACCTCTAAAGAGCGGTGCAGGGATGTCTGATTTTTGTAGTCCGACCCTGAAGGCAGCATCTTCCCGGTTCCCTCCACAAAAAGCCAATGGGAGTTTTTCATTGGATTTTGGAAAAAACGTTATGATACTTACACATTTTGATTTCTGAAGTAAAACGCTAACATTAGGAGTTAACCACAGACTTTATTTCTGGCTTACAACCAAAACACTTTCGGAAAACCATTGACTTACAGAGCAGGAAGCGCTACAATGCTAACTCATTCCTGCACAACTCTATATCCACACAGAAAACCCCTCCCTATGACCCCCCCCCCCCCTCCCCCCTGAGTCTCAGAGCAGCCCCTCCATCTCCCTCATGAACGCCTCGTACATCTGGTCCTTACTCTTCATGTTGGACTGCGCCACCGCCCCCATCTGGTTTGGGTTCACGTATCCCATGGAGGCCGCGGTCGCCTGCTGTTTCAGCCCCAAGCCTTCATCTTTCCGCCTCCCGACCCCCGACTTCTCGTGAGCGCCGGCCATCGTCATCCCTCCCCCCACCTTGTCCCTCCTCACCCTCAGAGCCGTGGGGACGAAGCGAGTGACCTCCGCCTTCATGTTGATGATCTGAGGTTTGGCTGAGATCGTGGCTCCGACACCGACCCCCGACGCCAACAGACCTCCTCCAGAAGAAGCAGAAACAGACGTGATGTTTGCTCGCTTCTCGATGGTGGCGGCGGCGTGGTGGGGGTTTCCACCTGGGGGGTTGTTGCTGGAGGGGTTGGATGTCCCTGGTGGGGGGGGGGGCATCTGCATGACCCCCCCTTGGCGCATGGACATGGGCATCGGAGGGGGCGGCGGCATGTTGTTTTGAGGACCTTCCTGGTTGGATCCGGAGCCTTTTTGCCGCTGCACGATGTTGGGAGGAGCGCTGAGCACGTTGGAGTTGAGAGGGGGAGGGAACAGGGAGAGGGGGGGGGCGAGGGGCCGGGGGGGGTCCTCCTGCTCTCGGGGGAGGAGGTGGGATACCTGTGGAAAAATAAATAAAAGCATTTATTATGTGAAGAAGAGTTACAGTTATATATCTGTTGTCAGGTACGTGAATATGTTCCTCTGAAACTAAAGTAACCAGCCTGTTTGGAAAATGTAAGAAGTAGAAAGTAAGAAGTCGTCAGAAAAATAAGTAGTGGAGTAAAGTACTGATACCAGAAACATGTCATTAAGTACAGTAACAAAGTATTTGTACTCCACTACTTCCCACCTCTGCATATCGGACATCAGTGCCTCAATTATCGGACATTAATAATACATGTTGCTGACTCGGGTCTCATCCTTCAACAAAAGAAACACAACGCAGACACCGGTTACATTTATCCACTGCACACACACATGTGCCTACCTGGTGGTGCAGGGGGTGGTAGTCTGGGAGGGGGTCCCCTGGGTGGGGGGCCAGGTGGGAGGCCAGGAGGAGGACCAGGGGGGGGGGCCTGGGGGCCGGCCGGGAGGAGGACCAGGAGGCAGGAGGCGAGGCATCGGACCCCTCATTCCTCCAGGGATACCGGGAGGCCTCAGGAAGGGAGGAGCACCTGGAGAGCACGGAACATATCAGGTGTCAATGACTCGTATTGTATAAACAGCACATACCTATCAAATATTTAAAAAAAACAAGGAGACAGACATTTGATAACACACTGCAGTCAGTAAAGACAGCATGTTCAAGAGTAGACCCTCCAACGGACATTTAATCAGGGATTACCGGGATTTAATTCAGTATAAATGTATTGTCGTGGGACCCTGTGTGTCCAAGTTCCTTAACATATATAACACCACTGTAATTATTTAACGAATTAAAAAGTCCTAAAACAAGTCAGCATTTTATCACCTCCTGTCCATTCTTCAAGATTTTACTTTTTGTTCATAAAATACCTCAGTAAAGTGTCTAAATGAGACGACTAAACGTCATCACAAAGTCATGTGACCGTGCTGTAGTTCCTTTATAGCCCAACATTAGCCACCTTTAGCTTAGCGGTGGTGACGTGAAGTCATGTGACCGTGCTGTAGTTCCTTTATAGCCCAACATTAGCTTTTTACTTCAGTGGTGTTAATATGTGGAGACTTTCCTGCTGAGCTAAACGTGTAAATATCATAAACATTGAGATTATTTTCTGCTATAATCCAAAATAACATGGAGAAATCCCGTTGGCCTTTTGTGGAGGGAACCAAGGAGATGATGCCTTCAGGGTCGAACACACAGAAATACATTATCCCTGCCCCAGAGTTGAAACTCACCTGGTGGTGGTCCTGGTGGGGGGCCAGACGGGGGACCAGGGGGCCTCATGGGAGGGTTTGGGGGAGGACCCATGGGTGGGGGCCCGCTCATCGGAGGCCCCTGCAGGTGTGGAGGTCCCTGCTGTCCCACAGCTGGAGGGGGGAGTCGAGGATTAGCCATCAGGTGAGGCTGGCTCTCCCCAGGGGGTCCTCGGTCCTCGATGTCCGAACTGTCAGATTCATCCGTGTATTCTTCCTCTACCTCCTCCTCTTCCTCGTCCTCAGGAATTGACTGACCTGGAGACAGCAAAAATGTATCGCATGTCATCAGAAAATTGTTTCTTTAAAGGTCACCTATCATGCTATTTTTAGGCAATAGCATAGGTCTCAGATATATACAAATATATAAAAAACATGTCTATGAAGTGTTTTGCTCAAAATACCAAACAGATCATTCTAGCCATGCCTCATATCCCTCTATTTCACTTCCTGTTACTAAAGTGATGATTCTGGGTCAGTAGCTATAAAAAGAAAAGAGGGGGCGGAGCTTATGCCTGCGCAGAATTCTCACAGCAGAAACTCAGCTAAATGCTGCCGTGATGAAACGCCATATCATGTTCCAAACCACATCAAGGATTCTCTCTGAAACAGTATGGAGCTTAAACTCTTTTTCTCTCTCAGGTTTACCACAAGGTGAGTTCCTTTTTATTTCCTGCTTCTTCACTCACATGCTCTCCAGTACATGTTAGCTCTGAGTGTTAGCGATGCTAATGTAAACAAAGACCATATTACTTCCAAAACACGTCTCATTTTTTCTGATAGCAACGTTTCTGATAGGGCCGTGGGTGTAAAGCCAGCCCACATTTTAGATATTACGTCATATCGGACGCAAATCTGGATCAGCTCCGTTGTAGCCCCGTTTTTAGAGATTTGGGTACGGAGGAAAAGAGAGAGGGGTATTTTTTCTGGCGCTGCGTGAGTTCCCTGACACACCGGGGACACATAATTATGTATACAAGACGTCAAAAAGTGCATTATTCATGATAGGAGACCTTGAAAGTGTGCTCGGTTAGTATGTACCGAGGGGAAAATGGTGAAATACAGTACCTGCCATCCTCAACATCATGGCCTGCAGAGGGGTGATGGCCTTCGTCTTCTTCACCAACCTCTTCTTCTTCTTCTTTCCGTCGCGGGGAGCCTCTGGAGGCAAATCAGCGAAACGTACACTGCGACCTGAAGTAACGAGACGTCAAGATTCATTAGAAGCAGACAGTATATTAGTGCAAGAAACCGAGAGTACGAACACGACCACTTTCTCGTTAAAACTGCCATTTTTTATCCTGAAAATTGCAGAAATGGCTATAAATATAAATTCAAAGGTTTTATTGTCATATGCTCATATGCTGACCCGAGCTCCTTCAACAATGCAACTAATAAAATACAAATAAAAAATAATGCAAGAAGTCTATATACATGTCAATACAATATGATATATAAAAGGATAAAGCCATTCATTTTAATTAACGTCACTTATGCTAATTGTGCGAATTGCCCTAACATATGCAGATAAGCATCGGGCAGTTTCTATGAGCTGGGGACATTTCCAAGTTCACTATGCAGACAACTAAGTGAAAATACAAAGGAAAAAGAAGGACAGACCATCTATTTCTATTTTAATAGTACGGGGCAGTAGTAGATGTATTAATAGTTGTATGAGTAGTAGTGGTGTTAGTATAAGTTGGAGTAATAGTAGTAGTAGTAGTAATAGTTGTACTAGTAGTAGTAGTAGTATAAGTAGTATTATAAAACGGACAAGTCAAATCAAGCAATCTGATTGGTTCTTAGCCGTGATATAATGAGCGTATATCACGGGTAGAATTGTAGTTACTTTTCACGAGTCAGTATCCGCGTCTGAGAAAAGCTACAAAACCGTTACAGCTGTTGCATTACGTCCGTTACGAAACTAACTAACAAAGCTTAAGATGGAAACATTTAAGGTTAACTTCGACCTCCGGGGTGGCCTCACTATGGAGGAGTGGATTGAGCAGTGCCTATCTCCAGAAAGCACCTAAAGGACGACATGCAGAGCTACGTGAAGAGCAGGTAGACCAACTGGAAAAGTACCACCATTCAAAAGCTTTCTGATGCGGGTCTTGAAACAAAGCAGAGAAATGATGACCGTTAGTGGCCACAGGTGCGAAAGCTCTCTCCAGAGCTACTGGAAGCCCAATCTCGGGGACCGGAGAAAGTGGAGCAATATTCTCGCCACGCCAAGCAACAGCCTAGAACAACCTCAGCCTATACAAGTAACCACGTAAGCCATACTACTGATGCTGGACAGTTTTTCAGTGGGTGCACAATAAACGGCAACATACACATTAATGTAAATAAATAGCCAAATAATGGATCAACGCTCTCTGTCTAATATGTTCGCTAGCTGTTAGTGTTGTTGCATAGCAACCACCTCGCACTATGTTTCGTGCAGAAGGCAACGGAGGGACTATTTTAGTTTGAACATCATTATTTACTAATAAAAATTATTTAAATTAGAGTGTGTATTTTTCTTTCATATTGCCACACTTGGTAACCGTTTTATAAAAGCAATAGCTCACTTCAGGCCGTGGTATATGCTCATTATATCACAGCTAAGGGGGTTGTCGACCCTCGTGAGCTATTGCTTAAGTATAAGTAGTAGTTGTATTAGTAGTAGTTGTATTAGTGGTAGTAGTATAAGTATTAGTAGTAGTATAAGTATTAGTAGTAGTATAAGTAGTAGTTGTATTAGTAGTTGTAGTAGTAGTAGTAGTAGTAGTAGTAGTAGTAGTAGTAGTAGTTGTGTAAGTAGTAGTAGTAGTTGTGGTAGTATTAGTAGTATAAGTAATTGTAGTAGTAGCATGTGAAGGACACTGTTCAGGAACTAGTTGATGCTCTGTATGTGATGAGTAACTTCCATTCTTGAGAGGATATAAATACATGCATCCTGATGTTGAAGCTCAAGCCGGGGACCAGTGATATCTTTCTAACAGCCCCCTCACCAGCATGCCTCTCGGTCCTGTCTCTGTCCTCGTCTCGCTCCCTCTCCTCTTCCGGTCGGTCCACGCTCATCCTCATCTCTCCGTCCCTCTCCTCCTCTCGCTCTTCCTCGCTGTCTTCCTCAGAGTCGCTGTCCTCTTCGTCCACGTCGTCTCGGTCTCTGTCGCTGCCGCTGTCGCTGTCTCGATCTCTGCCCAGCTCCATCGCCGAGTCCTTCTCCAAACCCGGAATAGAAGGCTCTGTTTCAATGAGAGGAAACAGAAATCAGAAACCACTAACATGAACAAATATTATTTAAATAAAATAAATAAAATAAATAAAATAAATAAAATAAATAAAATAAATAAAATAAATAAAATAAATAAAATAAATAAAATAAATAATAACAATAAAAGAATAACAACAATAAAGAATAATCAATAAACTGTTTTATTTCAATGTATAAACAAGGGTTTTTGCGTTACCTGTGTCTGTGTCGTAAGCCATAATATAAAATTAAAATAAATACATAATAAATATAAAATAATGCAATTATAAATAATAAAAATATATATTAATAAATAATTATTATAAATAAAAAATAATGAATAGATACAAATAAAATTAAAATAATAATAAAAATAATAAGGGTTTTTGTGTAACTTTTGTGTTTCTTTTGCTACTTTTTAAAATGTAAACAAATGAAATAATAATAAATACAAAAAAACATCATGTTTTTTTGCCACTTTTTGAAAATGTATAAATAAATAGATAAAAAGTGTTTTTGTGTTACCTGTGTCTGTGCCGTAAGCTCTTCGAGAGGGGATGCCGTACAGGGCCAGCACCTGGGGGGGCGGGGGTCCTGGGGGGGGGCCGGGGGGCTTCTTCCCCGGAGGTAACCGAGGAACACCTGGTACCGTCGACAAAATGGGTCCAGCTGACAGAGCTCCTTTTCTGAGAGGTGGTAAGAAACAGAATTCCCTTAAAACCACGATGAACATTACCTGAGGGTCTAGTGGTTCCCTTGAGCTGGTCTCCATTCTATAAGAACCCCCTCACTCATCTGTGACGATTTGCCTAAATGTTTTCTTGTAATAAACCCTTTGTAATAATTTTCTACCCAACTGCTCCTTAAATGAAAATCACTTGCATAACTCACCCTTAATGCAAATGTATTTGAACTTTAAATGTATACTACTGTAATATTAAGACTCACAAGAATTGTATTGACAGCGGCCCTTAAGTGCATCACCATTAAATGGTTGAAACCAGAACCTCCCTCCTATCACTGCTGGATTCAGAGAGTGGGATATCCACCACATGGAGCAAATAACATATTTATTACGCCTACAGAAAAATACATTTATCAAGCGATGGGCCCCTGTAATGCATCTACTAATACAGTAAGAATTGTTAACACCTTTGTATGTCACTTGTATTCTCTTTCCATCATTATTATTTGTTTATTTACTATTATTTGTTATTTTCTTTTTTTTCTTTTTCTAAAGGTAAGCCATCTTTATTAAAAACATTAAAAACATTTTAGCCCTTGAGTGGTACTCTGATAAAAAAATTAAGTTCTCACCGAAAAACCCACGATGAACTCAGTGCACGACTCTTGAAATCTAATTACCCCCAGAATCATGAGTTCAGTATTAATTGAAATAATTGTATTGACTTAAAAATGATCGTATTTCTTCCGCTAAGAAAAAACTCCGTTCCACGGCGCACCAACGGCTGGAACTGCGACAACAACAACTTTACGGCAGCACTGTCCAACTCTGTTCACAGTTTCTGATCCACTAATGCGGCTTTCATACCAGCGCTTTTCCCTTTCTAGCTCCGAGCGAGAGCTTTTCTGGTTCAGCTCCGGTTTCCCTTTTCTGCTCCCGCTCTGTTCACACCGCCCAGCTGCCGCTGCTGCGTCATGACGTCACAGTTTACATCGCTGATTTTCTCCCCAACGGCACTCACAACAACAACAACAACAACAACAACGGGCCGGGGACTGCGTCGGGTCGATGATCGTGTTGCTTTTAATCATACGAAGCCAGATTAAATTAAATAACGACTTCTCCAACCTTATACTTTTCTCCAGAGTGCCGTGGTTCATTGTTTATTAATGTGTTTCAGCGGCATTTACCGACCGCTGCAGTGCTGGCTGCTCTTCCACGGGAGTGTATTCTCCCGTTAGCTCCGGGTTAGCTCACACGGCTCTAAAGTATTAACTGTCTGACTGTCACACAAGCAGCTGATACATATCCCCAGTTCCCCTTAAGTGAATGTGTGTCAGTCTGAATTGATGCTGTTTGGCATCACAACGCTGTTATGAAAGTTTCTCTGGTATAACATGGGTGATGTTAGCATAGCAACCGAAGCTAAACTGACTATTTGCTAAGCCGTTTTCTCCAGGCACATTTTACCGGCGTATTTTTCATTATCATTCTACTTGTGATAGTCGGACATGACAACCTGTGCAGCCCATGTATTGATTCCATCCGATAGCTGCTATAATAACAAACAAAACGTCTGCCTGCTCTCCACAATGATCAATAACAGCGAACGGATGGTCAAAGTAAGGTACAAATAAACAGAATCACACGAAGCCTGGTTAGTGTTGCCTGACTTTATAAAGTGTGTTTTTTTTATAAGTGTGTGGTTGCGTTCTAGTCACTTTGCTCAGCACTACTGCTTGTAGGCAGGCATGACGAGACTCTTCAGTCGACCCATGTTCAGGGGAGGTGGGTTTAGTTTCCTGCACGCCTCGACGTAAGAGAGACGTAAGCGCCGCCGCCTCTAGCTCCGAAGCTCTTGCTTCTAGGCCGACAATTTTTTGGAGCTGGAAACTAACTGGCTTCCGGAGCTAAGAGGCAGCGCGGCTGCGGTGTGAACAGGAAAAAACGGTACTTTTCAGGGTCTAGCTCCGAGCCGGCGCTGAAAACGCGTTGGTGTGAAAGGGGCATCACAAGTCCTTAAACTCTACAGAGCTCATACCGTGTTCCTGTTACGGGCCGTCTCCACGGCAGCGTTAAAAAATCTTGAAACGCTTCTGCCCATTCACTTTGAATGGGGTGACGTCACTTTTTTTCGCTTTCGCCGAAATGCATTGTGGGCAGGCGAGCGGAGATTCTCAGGATTTTCAAGATTCAAAGTTGAACAATGTTCAACTTTTGAAGCTGAGGAGGAAGCGTCAGCCAATCAAATCCCGTGTACGCAAATCTGACAGTTCAAGCTCTAGCCAATCAAACGGCGTGTATGCTGGGAGAGCCAGACCGCAGGTCATTTCCTCATATTCCAAAAAATGGAGGAGAAATTAGCGGTAGGGAATCAATCACCCGGTGCTTTATGACCAGACCTACCGGGATATAAACCGGAGGAGCCAGGCATGGAGGGAGGTGGCAGAGACAGTGGTATGTTTTCGCCTGTTTTGGGGAGTTTATATCCAGTTTACTTCGGGCTTTTTGGCTTCGTATGTCGCGGGCGGGAGATTCATGTGATTGGTTGATCGCAAAAAAATCCCCAAGCCTCAGATACGCCCACCTCCAAGATTTTTTTAACGCTGCTGTGGAGACGGTCCGTTAGTGTTTACTTCCTCTCTGCCTTATTCTGGTGATTTATCTGACGTCCAGCGCTCCGTCTTTTACCCTCTTTTACTTTCTCTTTCTTGATGCTCCTTAGCAACGGTCATTATAGTCCTTGACAGCGGTCTGTGCTACTGTATTAACAACGTGTCACGTGTTCTGAATTGACCAATCAGAATTGAGTATTCAACTAAGCCGTGTAATAATAAATGTTGAAGGCCTACCCGAAAGGGGCGTTCTTCTTGAGGATGGAGGGCGGCTGGGCTCCGGGGAGGGGGATGTCCTGGATGTGGATGTTGGAGGGAGCGTGAGGCATGTCTGGCAGAGGGATGCTGTCCACCTCCACTGACTCTGCATTCTGGGAAACACCACAAAGCATTCGTGCATTTTGGTTAAAAGTGACATTTTTACTTTCTTAACTTATTCTAATGTTCTGTTAATTGTGTATATAGGATATACAGATTTTATACATATCTGTATACATATCTGTATATTGTATATTTGTATTCGGGATTGTTGGAAGCGTCATTTCGATCTCTCTGTCTGTACACACAAACTGAAACATTGACATTAAAGTCGACTTGACAAATGTCCCAACACATGCAGGTTAGCATCCTGCAGTTTCTATGTGCTGGGGACCGTACTATTCATTTCTATCATAAAACTTTGGGGTATTCAACATGTCTGGGTTCCCAATAGGCTGCATGAGCTGCAAACAGACTATACTCCTTCTAACCTATAAATAACTTCAATCAAATCCAATGGGTCAACATTGATCAAAATGTATATCAGCTTATTTCACTGATTAACTGTCACCAGTAATTTAAGTATTTCTGATCGCAGTCCAACCATTCACTTCAAACCCTTGACTTGTAATGAGGCGAACAGAAAACAGATCCAGAAACACACCTTGACGGAGTCGAAGTAGAGCGCCAGCTGCCCTCGTTTTGTCTCGTAATCCAGCTCCACTTTCCGCAGCTCCTTGTACGTTTCGGGGTTTTCTCTCTCGTACAGACGGACGATGCGTTCAAATGTCTCGCGGAGTTTCTTCCTCTTGTCCCGCAGAACTTTCTCATTCAGCAACGGCTGCTGGACCGGGTTGAACTCTGTTGGAGGTGTAACGAGAAACGGCCTTTTTAATAATAATAATAATAATAATAATAATAAAACATGACACTTATATAGCGCTTTTCTAAAAACTCAAAGACGCTTTGACAGAGACAAACAAAAACAGAAAATAGGGGGGTGGGCATATAAATCAGTGTTTCCTCTACCATTGTCTCGTCCAGAAATTCAAGGTGTTTAAAAAAAAAAAAGAATTCTAATAATTTTTTTTTTATTATATATATATATATATAGCACCAAATTGCAACTAATCTATATCTACTGTCACTTTTCACATGTGCTCTTTTATTAAATAAACCAAACACTTTCAATTTAAGTTGTGAGTTTAGTGTTTTTGACCCAAAGAAACACTGATGCATTAATCAATAACAATAATTCACAGCTCCTCTCTCTGCTCCAGAGGATTCAAAAATATATATATCCCAATGCCGCCACCCAACACCTATCTAAATGCTATCTAAATAAAGTATTTAATTCAAATGTACAGCATTAAATCCTAGAATGTATTTAAAAAGCTATTTATTTATAAAGCACTTTCAGTAGGGCTGGGGTCAGGTTTGCCTTGAACATCAAATGTCATGGTATTTTTACTTGACTTCATTTCATTTAACATCCCATCCACGGTGATGCCCTCATCTTAGGCATTCACAAGTGAAAGTACTTTTATAAGCATGCTTTACTGTGTTCATGTTGCAGATGGAAAAGGTGGATTCAACTTGACTGACAGGAAAGGCGTCCCTTTTGCTTCTAATTTGACAGTGAAATCACTTTTGATAGTTGTTAGTGAATGTACTCTTCCAGTATCAGAGTAACATGATAACAAAGGTATCCCAACTGTAGCTGTGTTCATGACAGGATGTATGATTACCTAGAAGAGCATCAGGACTGTTTGAGGCATATGATAGCTATGTGATTAACATGATGATTCAGCCTCTATGGAGATAGACATATGACAAGCATGCTCATTTCTGACGTGGAGCTAATCTGAAGTAAACATTGAATACTGCTTTCTATTCCTCCATCTTGTGACTGTGTAACTCCCTCTCTTGGATATCAGCATGTGAAGGACACTGTTCAGGAACTAGTTGATGCTCTGTATGTGATGACTACTTCCATTCTGGAGAGGATCAGAGATACATGGATCCTGAGATTGAAGCTCAAGCCAGTGATATCTTTCTAACAATAGTAAACATGTATACAGCAAGTTATAACAGCACTTCCTCAGCAATATAAAAGTCTCTCCCCCTCACCCATCTCATCCAGCTTCTCCATGTCTTTGATGATTTGTCGGGGGTCTTTCATCTTCAGCACCGCCGCTCTCACCATCATCCTCTGCTTCTTGTTCTAGAAGGAGTAATTGAAAATGTATTTTCTTTAGTTATTTTATTTAAGAAAGGACAATGCACATTAGTTAACATGAGCACTTGAGTCCGTCGTGGAAATGTTCCAGACTTAACAAACATACAAGAGCTCATATAGCGGAGTCAAAATCAATCAAATGAGCACAACTAAAACACACAGGCAGCACATCAACACACACATATGGACAATTAACGCGCATTGTAAAATAACAAAGACCATGGCATGTGTGAGTGTGTGTGTGAGCGAGTGAGTGTCAGTGAGTGTGTGTGTGTGTGTCTGTGTGAGTGCGTGAGTGAGTGAGTGTGTGTGTGTGTGAGTGTGTGAGCTTCCCTAGAGCAAGTGGTGCTGCTCTGCATGAATGGGTGAATGACTCGTAGTTTGTAAAGCTTTTTGAGGGGTCAAAGAGACCTGATAAAGAGATGTATAAGTACAGTCCACGTATATGCAATATGTTCTGCTAATGTATTATTACTACCGGCTGCTCCTCCTAGTCTGTCCATCTGTTACTGTAACAGGAATTGTTTTGAAACTATGTGCAATAATGTTATATACACACCACACTTCATTCTACACTGATTTTATTGTATAAATACTGCTGCTTCTTACTCTCTACTTGAATGTGGACTTCTGTACATTATAATATATTTTTTATTTTAAGTACTATGTGCATGTCTTTTTGAATAACAGTGTTCTGTATTCTTCATCTCTCTCTCTCTATACTTTGCTGTAACAACGTACATTTCCCCTTTGTGGGACGAATAGAGGAATTCTGATTATTACTAACCCATAAGCAGTGAAAAAAACTAGGATGCCGAGACAATTCGGATATTAAGGTTATAATCAATGTAATCATCGAGGAACGTTAGTGTTGTGTTTAAGATGAACGAGTAGGTAAGGGTGTCTGATGTTTACCTTTTTTAACTCCCGTTTCCTGGCCTCCTTTCCTGTAAAGAGGGGGTAGAAAACAAGCAGTTATCATTTTGACAACAATAGATATTGACTTTTTATTTTATTATATATGTTGCATTGTTGGAGGAGCTCAGGTCAGAAGAGTTTCAGTGCCATTTCTACTCTGTAGCTTTGAGCATATGACAATAAAACCTTTGAAATTGAATTTGTCTTCAGTTCTTGCTTGTGGGTCGGTACTTACTGGCCTGGTCGGTGGGATTCATGAACTTCCCACTCTTGGTGGAGGAGGTCGAGCGTCGCCCCATTGTGTCGCTGCGTCTCCTTCACCTGCAGAGAGAAAGCCCCAACGATGGTGAACGGAGAAGAAAAAAACAGAAACGCTATGCACATTCTACATAGACTCTTCTTGCACTATTTCCATTCTATTGTATCTGTTTTGTGGTTTGAAGGCCAAAGATTCATGAGGGAAGTCTGAAAACAGGTTGCATCTCACACGTGTATTTATACTACAATAAGCAGTATTTATTTGACAGTACAGTGTTTAATTTTACATTATGTTCTTGTTTTATCTAATTATATTTGCATGTATATAGACTCCTGCATTAACTTGGTCACCTGCAACCTTCTCTGCAACATTTAGCTTATTGTATTTACATTTTCTGACATGTATTATAGTTTACTTCATTTGCATTACTTGCACATTGGTCTTGCAAGATAATCTGCACTATTGCATGTCTACTGAGTTATATATTTGTATGTCTTATATGTATTTATGTTGCATTGTTGGAGGAGCCTGGGACTTAAGATGCTCCTTCCCATCACTTCACTGTAGCTGTGCATATGACAATAAAGCTTTTGAATCTTGAATCTGAAAGTAATGGTTAGCATCTGTTAGCTAGCAAGTTGACAGTAAACGTATGGCGAACACACAAGCTAAGTCCCTCTCATTTATATCATTATCTTACATACAATATAGTAAAATACAGCAGGTGTTTAAAACCAGCTTCCAGACATTATGAAGTCAGAATAATTATATAATATCTAACTCTTTGCGGGTTCTGCAGCATTAGGAGCTACATGCTAACTGTTAGCTTTGGGCCGCGTTGGCATCGATAGCAGAAATAAATACTTTACCTTTTAATAAAGAAAAAAATCCCTTAAGAGCACAAAGCCCCGCACGCGCTGCTCAGCGTATCAGAAGTAAATAAAGACACGTGTTGATTCTGAAAGAGGTATCCAAAGTCTTCTATATGCAGCCGTTAGCCATCCGCCATGTTTACTGAGCGAGAGAGAGACCGGAAGTGGGTCATTTCACGTCATCAAAACTCGTCGCTATGGTAGCGAGTTTTTATCGCTTTTTAATATTACAATATTTCTTACAGGGAATATAGAAAGTATACATTCCTATTTTAAAAAAAATATGTATTGTAACATTAATTAAATAATAAAATGAATTAAAAGGAGGTTTCCTGAGAAGATTTCCCGATAGCAACGGTGGATATTAGCAGAGGTGTAAAGTAACTTTACTCAAGTACACGTTTGAGGTACTTGTACTTTACTTGAGTATTTCAATTGTATGCTACTGTGTACTTTTCCTCCACTACATGTATTTAATACCATTAGTTACTTCACAGATCTGGATGAATGATGTGAAATATAATCAAGTGTTAAATAAGACTTTAGTTCCACCTGGAGTAAATTCACAAGCTACCCTGCATTATACAAAGTCATTCAAACTAGCTGCACCTTTACCAGCTTTGAGAACACTTTCATGATCAATCATTATAAAACATATCATATATATTATTCTGAAATGGACCAATCTGCACAATGACTACTTTTACTGTCGCTACTTTCACTATATTTTGATGATCATACTTTTATACTTTTACTTGAGGAACATTTTGAATGCAGGACTTTGACTGTAACAGAGTATTCCTACACTCTGGTACTTCTACTTTTACTCAAGTACAAGATCTGAGTACTTCTACTTTTACTAAAGTACAAGATCTGAGTACTTCTTCTTTTACTAAAGTACAAGATCTGAGTACTTTTATTCAGTAATACAGTATATTGCCATGACACTCCGATACAGCAGGAGGCGGTATGCACCTTACAACTTGGTTTGCTTCCCGCCAGAATAAACAAAGAAGAAGATGAAAAACCAGGGAACTTCCGCATTGGCTTCACTTTTCAGACCCGGAGCAGATCTTCTTCTTCTTATTGTCTGGAATTTATTTCGGTTACAAAATGAGTTGTTCATCCGTGGGATGTAATAATAGATCCTCTAAGCGTTCGGGTGTTAGTTTTTTCCGGTAAGATTCTTTATTTTGTTTCAGCTGGCTTTCGATGGCATGAAAAATGAGGCCGAGCTAACCAAGCTAGCTAGCTGATGACGTCAGAGTTTGTAATTAACATTATTTTTTTATTTTAATGACATTTTCTGCAAACTATATGCATCAAAGCTGTATTGCTGCCCTTCAGTGATGGGATATAAGGAAGTATATGTGCTCAATTTCTGTAATCAACTCTTCATTGGTTTCTCTATTCATATTAATCAGTCAGAGGTGGAAGAACTGAAGAAGTACTCAGATCTGTACTTGAGTAAAAGTAGAAGTACTCAGATCTGTACTTGAGTAAAAGTAGAAGTACTCAGGTCTTGTACTTGAGTGAAAGTAGAAGTACTCAGATCTTGTACTTGAGTAAAAGTAGAAGTACCAGAGTGTAGGAATACTCTGTTTCAGTAAAAGTCCTGCATTCAAAATGTTCCTCAAGTAAAAGTAGAAAGTATTATCATCAAAATATAGTGAAAGTAGTGACAGTAAAAGTAGTGATTGTGCAGATTGGTCCATTTCAGAATAATATATATGATATGTTTTATAATGATTGATCATTAAAGTGTTCTCAAAGCTGGTAAAGGTGCAGCTAGTTTGAATGACTGTGTATACTGCAGGGTAGCTTGTGAATTTGAATATTGATTATTTTATCAGCCTTTCCCTGATAAATAGTGCTAATTTATTTCACTTGAGTGTCTTATTGGTTTAATTTGTTTATATAAGTGTCATTCTATAAAGTAAAGTCTGTTTGATTCTCTCTCTTTTTGTCCTGATCCATTTCTATAAAACCTGTCTGAAAATGAGCTGATCAGATTTTGGCCACTTTATGATGTCATAACGATGTTTTGGCTTGTGTAACCATTAGCCAATCAGCAACCAAGGTAACCACCCCCCCCCCCCACACCTTATCACCTGAATCCCCTCTGATGCCCCTTTCACACCAACGCGGTTCCCGTTCTAGCTCCGAGCTTTTCTGGTTCGGAACCGGTTTTTCTTTTCAGCCCTCGTTTTGTTCACACCGCCCAGCGCCCGACTGGTGCTGCTGCTGCTACGTCATGACGTCACCGTTTACGTCGCTGATTTTCTCCCCAACGGCGTCGGGTCGATGATCGTGTTGCTTTTAATAATACGAAGCCAGATTAAATTAAATAACTACTTCTCAACCCTTGTACTTTTCTCCAGAGTGCCGTGGTTCATTGTTTATTAATGTGTTTCAGCGTCATTTACCGACCGCTGCAGTGCTGCCCGCTGTTTGGCATCACAACGCTGTTATGAAAGTTTCTCTGGTATAAAATGGGTGATGTTGGCATAGCAACCTAACCTAAACTGACTATCTTGACTACTTGTTGCTATCCTATTGTGGCATAAGCCGGCACATTTTACCGGCATATTTTTCATTATGATTCTACTTGTGATAGTCGGACATGACAACCTGTGCAGCCCATGTATTGATTCCATCCGATAGCTGCTATAATAACAAACAAAACGTCTGCCTTCTCTCCACAATGATCAATAACAGCGAACGGATGGTCAAAGTAAGGTACAAATAAACAGAATCACACGAAGCCTGGTTAGTGTTGCCTGACTTTATAAAGTGTGTTTTTTTTAATAAGTGTGTGGTTGCCTTCTAGTCACTTCGCTCAGCGCTACTGCTTGTTACAACTTTCATTTGCCATGCTCGCCATAAACTGTTATTATGGCTCAGGTTGATCCCGCCTCCGCCTCCGACGTAAGCGTGACGTATGCGGTTCTTGCTTCTAGACCGACCATTTTTTCAGAGACAGGTTCTGTATATATCTGAGACCTGTAATATATTGATGAAAGACAGTATAATAGGGGACCTTTAATGTAAAGAACACATACATCATAAATTGTCAAATAAAAACAAAATCCTGTGATAAAAATTTGAATACTTTATTCATCCCTTTATTTGAGTTTCGTGACAGTTAAGAATAAAATAAAATAAATTGTTCGTAAATAAAAAACATGTATTTTACAATATATACGATAGTGTATATAAGTACATAATTAATGATACCGACTTGCTCTGTGTTTTCCGGCAGGGCAACAGGAGGCTGAAGCCCACCGCGGTGCCGACCATTTTCACCTTTGAAGGCGAGAAGAAAAGAAAGGAAGTGAAGCCGAGGTCTCTTCGTCTGAGCGAGGATGCACCTCACCGTCCTGCTGCTTCACCTTCAACACAAAACAGAGTCAAGGAGCCAGTCGCTGTGGTCAAGGACGCATCTGAGGATTTGATCGAGGGAACGACAAGCAGAGGGTCCCAAACATCTCCTCCTCGCACCCCCAAAATACAGGAGCAAATGTCAGTGTGGAGAGATCACTGCTACTTCATCTCAGAGTCCCCCAAAACTCTGAAGCGCAGAGCAGAGGCGGCGCAGCAACAGCTCGCTGTGGCTCACAAGAAGATGAAGATAAAGGGTCAGCAGACGAGGAGAATGAGGTCCAGCCTCCTGGCGCTGAAGACGAAGGACACGGCGCTCAGGACCAGGTTGAAGGAAGTGGAAAAAGCCCTCGCTGCATTCAGGAAGTAGAGGAGGTTCTGTGTTGAAAAGTTCAGTTGGGTTAGGGTTAACTGATTAAAATGAGCCAAATCTGAATCGGATTTATTGGCAAGTACGTTTGACACTTACAAGGAATTTGTTTTGGTGCATAAATTAAGACGATAATTTTCTCAGGATTCGAAAATGTTCAGGATTTTTTTCAATTTTATTCTGACTTTTTCCAGAGAAATTTGGAAATGTGACAAGATTTTGAGATCTGACCAAAAGTAGTTATTTTATTATTTCTAAACAAAAATTCTGAGAATAAAATTAAATCAATTTTTTTCTCAGGATTCTGAGATTTTCAGAAATACTTTTCAGAACAAAAAAAATAGCAACTTTTGGTCAGATCTCAAAATATTTTCTAATTTATAAATTGTATTCTGACCAAAAGTTTAAAAAAAAGAAAAATAATTGAGTTCTGAGATGAAAGTCAGAAATCTGAGAAAAAAAAAACTTTTTCAGAAATAAATAAATTAGTTTTTCTTCTAAGAAGTGTTGAAACATGTTGAAGTATTAAAGTTAAGGTATTCAAACCCTTACTCACCCAAAAAAAGTCCAGAGTTAAGGATGGTTAACTGATTAAAATGAGCCAAATCTGAATCAGATTTATTGGCAAGTTTTACAAATAAAAATAACTTTTCAGAACTAAAAAAACAGCAACTTTGAGTCAGATCGCAAAATCTCGTGTCCTGAATCCTCCTCCGTAACATAACAAGAATGAAGACACACACGCACACACACGCACACACACCTACTGGCTGTGCAATTATTTTCCAAAGTAGAAGAAAGACTAACAAAGTAGCTGTTATCAAAACCCACTGTAACTACACAAAAAACAACCATTTTTAAAACTTTTTTTTTTTAAAACGACAACAATTTTTTTTCTAAATTGTTTTAAAAGTTAGTTTTCTGTAGTCTTTTGTTAAAAAATATATATATTAAAAAAGATTATAAATATTTGTAAAACTATAACACTACAAAATAAAGTCAAATAGATAAATCATATTGATATAAAAAAAAATGAATACAGTAAAATATGAAAAAAATATTAATAAAATCACAATAATAATAATTCCCCAAAAATGTAAATTCTCTACATTTGAAGGATCTCCAGCGCTTCCTTTCTCTTCTCCCTCAGCAACCTTTACAAAAGAAAGGAGAACATGTTTTTTTCACTAACATCCACTGCAGAAGTTCAATGGTTCTCTATAAGAAGTCCTTTTTAGGATGTGTTGATGGTTTTAGACGGTTATCAGTTCATGAATTGTTCAGCATTGAGTTTGTCACTGTACCCATTTTCTGTTACAAATAAAGTTATTTAAAAATGACATCATGTGCAGAGGGCTTTTCTTAGCACTGCAGTTCAATCAGGAGAGACGGTGTTGATGTAAGAACACATATTTATTGCCAGGAATACACAAATGAATGTCATGGAGTTTTGGCGATTAGGCCCCGTTGTGAAGGAGTATCATTCGGGAGGGGAGAACCGATCCGATGAAACCCCCCGGGGTCTAGACCCTGGTGGTGGTGAATGGATAGTTGGGGTCGGTCTGAAGGGGAGGGGGCTTAGCTTGACCCTGGTGGTGGTGAATGGATAGTTGGGGTCGGTCTGAAGGGGAGGGGCTTAGCTTGACCCTGGTGGTGGTGAATGGATAGTTGGGTTGCGTTCGAATACTCCAAAAAAACAGCTCCTAAGTTCTAACCCTATCGTCTATTCCTTGACCTCGGAGTGAAACGTCACAGGGTTAAGGGATAGTGGATAGGAGAATTCAAAAGGATTTAGGAGAAGAGACTGCGGCACTTTAGAGAATCCGACTGCACTTTCACTATCCGACGTGTTTATGATGCGCCAGCAGAGGTCATAAATGTGCGCCTGCTGCTGTGGGGAAACTATGGAAACTACAGTTTTCTATACAGCGGACTACAACATGGATGTTTAATAAGAACGAGGGACTACTGTAAACTCATCTAGAGACTCTGCACCGTGCTCTGATGCTGTTGTTTTATGCTTTATGAACAGGGACAACAGAGAAACATATTCTTCATGACCAAAGTTGAAATTGAAATAAAAAAGGAAAGTGAAACTTATGCTCGTCACCCTCTCCCTCCGGTCCACATTAATACAAATGATCCCAATACGTATGATTGTATGAAAAGATCTTAAAATCAATACAAATGTATTTATTATAACGGTTAGTCCTTAACATCTATCACTGTGTATATCACCATTCAAACATCTTTTAAAAGTTGAACAAACCCCACACAGCTCAGTAAAGACTGTGAAATGTTGACTTTATTTGATCATTTCAGTAAAAACTAACGTTCATATTTCTCTTTTTGATTATAATACTGATGAACGTTCAAAACAAAGCACTTTGGCAACTTACCACATACGTTTTAAAATGCTTAATAAGCACCGTAACTTTCATGATATCATTTCTCGTTCATAATCGGTTGTTTCCGTGAACGGCCGACTGTTGTGTGACGGCAAATGCTGCGGCCGCAAGGCATTGTGGGGCAGCATTTTCTCCTCTCCTTTCGGTTAGGGAGGTCCAGTGGTTCCTAGGCTAAAGGAGGTTATAAAGGAAGTTTGAAACCTCCTTTCCTTTTAATTTAGAGAATTCGAACGGCACTTATCATGGCTGCCACTGAGGGACTTCCGGGTCATTTCACTCCGTTAGGAAGGTTCCTAAGCTAAATGGACTATTCGAATGCAACCTTGGGGTCGGTCTGAAGGGGAGTGGCTTAGCTTGACCCTGGTGGTGGTGAATGGATAGTTGGGGTCGGTCTGAAGGGGAGGGGCTTAGCTTGACCCTGGTGGTGGTGAATGGATAGTTGGGGTCGGTCTGAAGGGGAGTGGCTTAGCTTGACCCTGGTGGTGGTGAATGGATAGTTGAGGTCGGTCTGAAGGGGAGGGGCTTAGCTTGACCCTGGTGGTGGTGAATGGATAGTTGAGGTCGGTCTGAAGGGGAGGGGCTTAGCTTGACCCTGGTGGTGGTGAATGGATAGTTGAGGTCGGTCTGAAGGGGAGGGGCTTAGCTTGACCCTGGTGGTGGTGAATGGATAGTTGGGGTCGGTCTGAAGGGGAGGGGCTTAGCTTGACCCTGGTGGTGGTGAATGGATAGTTGAGGTCGGTCTGAAGGGGAGGGGCTTAGCTTGACCCTGGTTGTGGTGAATGGATAGCTGGGGTCGGTCTGAAGGGGAGGGGCTTAGCTTGACCCTGGATTCAGAGGGACAGGAGGTGAAAAGGGGGGGAGGAGGGTTGTGTCGAGTCACCTGAAATGACAGCTGTCAGAGGGGAGAGCAGATTTAAAAAGGGTTAGCAGAGCGCTATGATAGGCTTGTGAGAATAGAGCGAAGTGATTGGTTAAGCTGGGGAGTGACGCCCCCGATCACTTATTGAGAGGAGAGAGAGTAGTAACATGGAAATAGTAAATGAATGAGTAAAGAAGGTCTTCCTGGTTGAACTTGCGCTGAGCTTCATTTGTCTGTTTCTCAGTCCTTGTGAATTCTTCTTCACATTTTCTTATTACGTTTTCTATCCAAAGTGGCGTCGGATTCGAGGAGCCATTTTTTATTTGATTTGTAGTAAGTAAAACAATTAAAGAAAGTGTCTGAAAAGAAAGGAAAGTTCATCAAATGAACGTTAAAAACGAGACTTAAAAAGACTTTCATTCAATTGTTGTTTCTTTAATTGTAATGTGTTACGTTCCCTCCTGGACTAGGGGTACAAAGGGAAGTAGCAAAATATAAAATAGAGACAATCAGGGGGAGAGAGACACACACACACACACACACACACACACACACACACACACACACACACACACACACACACACACACACACACACACACACACACACGCACACACACACACACACGCACGCACACACACACACACACACGCACCCACACACACACATACACAATATTTGTGATTTATACAGGGAGGCGTGTGGTGCAGTGGGTTGTCCGTTGGTGTTCGGATGAGGGGGTCACAGGTTCAAACCCCACTGCAGTCAGCATGTCGTTGTGTCCCTGAGACACTTCACCCCAAATTGCTCCTGTGGGGATTGTCCACAGTATTGAGTATGTAAGTCGCTTTGGATAAAAGCGTCTAACAAGTAACATGTAATGTAATACAGAATGTCAATCCTCTGTGTTAGATTTCATTATAATCCATCAACAGTTATTTCAATCAGGAGAGACTTAGTTCGTAGTTGATAACATATTTATTGCCATATGATCAATAATGTTTTGGAGATTAGACCCCATCATACTGTGATGAATTAAGGGGGAGGGGAAGCCGACTAGAAAAGAGAAACCCCCCAGGGTCTAGACACTGGTGGTGGTGAAGTACTGAAGGGAAATACACATCCGGAGTGATGAGGGTTCTTCTGGGCTAGCCTGCCTTGGATCTGATGAGACTGGAGGTGGAGGAGGTGGAGGAGGTGGAGGAGGGTTGCATCGATTCTCCTGAACGATGCTGGCAGGGGAGAGAAAGAGCAGATTTAAACGTCTGCCGGGTGTGCTGTGATTGGCTGTGGGGATGAGACGCAACCGATTGGTTTAGCTGGGTGTTTGTTGCGCCCTTGCTTATTGAGAGAAAGGGCGAGTGAGTGAGAGAGAATTGTGAATGAGAGCGTGGGAACCTGAACTTGCGCTGAGCTTCATTTGGTTCTCGACAGACTTTGGGAAATGTATAATCTATTCTTTGAGCTGCAGCTATGAGTCAGGTTTCAGAATAATTAAAGTGAGAGAGGATACTTGAGAAACAGTTAAAGATATGGTACAGTTTGTGCCGCTGTGACGTCTTTCGGGGGAAGGTGAGAGGAAATGGAGATGAAGACACGTCATGTCCTCAAACACAGATCACTGAGATACAGAGGTGGGAAGCAGTGGTGTTCAAATACTTCATTACTGTACTTAAGTAGATTTTTAAAGTAATGTTTTTAGCCTCGATTTAAAAGAACTCAGCGTTGGTGAAGACCTCAGGTTTTTGGGAAAGTTAGTTCAATTTTTGGGGTGCATAAAAACTAAAAGCAGCTTCAGAGTGTTTGGTTCTGAGCTGGGGAACAATGAGTCCCCGATCACATATATTGGGGTCCCAAACCATGTAGTGCTTTATAAGTAAGCAATAACATTTTAAAATCGATTCTGTAAGCTCCTGGTAGCCAGTGCAGAGATCTGAGAGCTGGGGTGATGTGCTCTGCAGTTCCCCCCCCCCCCCCCTCTGTAGGGTCTTATGGTTCAGAGCAGGGCAACTGGCAGGATGCTCTTTTACTCTAAATACCTGCACTTTCTATGCATTAAACTTTAATAACAGCCACGTTACTTTACTCTTTTTGAGGCTATTTCAACCTAATGTCATACAGAAAACACAATCGATGCATCCATTATTTCCAATGAGCTCCAGGCCTTTCCCATCATCCTTGGAGCTGCCTTGTCTCAAATCACACCAGTAATCTAGGCAAGGTAATGCAAGTTTATTTATAGAGCACCTTTCAGCACACGGCAATTCGAAGTGCTTTACAAATACAAATAAAAGACATTTAAAGGTGGGGTAGGTAATTTTGGAGAAACCGGCTCGAGTGCGCTAGAATTTGAAAATACACAGCCGGAACAAATCTGCCACTTCCTTATAGAGCCCCTCCTCCAACACACACGAACGCACACATGACCAATGAGGGCACGAGATAAGTTTGTGCACAGATGGAAGGCTGACAGGCAGGTAGGCCATCCAATCATTTTAGCCGGGCCGGCTCAGATGATTGGTCGTGCTTTTTACAGTACTACGGCTTCCACAGATGACATTTTTTATGGATTTTTTGTCAAAGCACTTCAGATATTCATTGCTATCGGGATGTTAAGAGCATTCCATGGAATATAACAAAAAGTGTATCTCGAGCCGGTTTCTCAAACTTACCTACCCCACCTTTATGAATAAATACAGCAGAAACACATCATAAAATGGCGTTTAAAAATAGGCGTTAAAAAGCAAAGATAATAAAATAAACACAACAGATATAGAATACATGAATACAAACCATACTGCAGTGTAGATATAAACAGCTCACTCAAATGCAGAGACAAAAAGATACGTTTTTTTGTCTGGATTTTAAAGTGTTAAGAGTTGCAGCGAAGCTAGATCAATGGGAAGAGACATGAGGTTAGCGGTGTCTACTCCACTGAGAACAGAAACATTCAGGTCCTTCCTTCCTGCAGCGGTCAGACTGGATTGAGGGAAACGGTATTTCCAAAGTAAAAGTCAACTTAATTGTCAATCTCAAAATATGTTTGTACACACAGAAAGATCGAAATACTGTTTCCCACAATCCCGAGGTATAAAACAACTCACACATTAAAATGCAAGAACACTCAATAATTTACAAAAAAAACACAAAATAACCGTTTACTTCAAATGTCGATCTCTACAAGTACACACTACACTGTAAAAAAAAAAACGTTGTTTTTACGGTAAAAACCTGGCAGCTTTGTTGCCAGAATAATGATGTAAAAAATACGGTAAACTGTAAACAACTTTACAGAACAACGTGTATATTTTACAGTTTAAAACTGTTGTAATTTACATTTTAAATCTGTCATTTCAACAGCCCTTTTCTGCTGAATTAGCATGATCACGTTGCTATTAAACTGATTATTTCAGTAAGATTTACATGCAGTTGTTGTCTATTGTACATTGAATCCCATTCAATTTTACAGAAAAATACCAAACAAATAACACTGTTTAACTGTAAAAGCATCAGTGTAATGCTGTAATTTAACTGAATTTTCCCGCAAATTGTAATCAAAAGTTGTGTATAATTTAGTGTATTTTGCCGTAGTAATGACGAGTTTTACAGTGAAAGCAACATCTAAATACTGCAATTTAAATTTTCTGTAAAATGTATTTATTACAATTGAAATGCAGAAAAAACTGTTCTATGAATAGCAATCTCAAATATATATATATATATATATATATATATATATATATATATATATATATATATATATATATATATATAGTATAAAACCGCCTGTAAGGATTATTGATATATAAAAATGTTTTTCCTATACATTAGTCAGATTGAAAGATTTCATTTAAACTACACTGCCTTCGTATATATATATATGTTTGACTATTACCAGAAATGTGAAGAATGTAATCCAGGGTACACAGATTAAGCACTTAAAATTTAAAATGCAAAGCTAGATAAACCTCAAGAGCCACTGTATTAAAAGTTGAAAAAATTCCAACAAGAACTTGCCTTTCCAAGAATTTATTATATATATATAATAGCAGTGATCAAAAACATCTGTCATTTCTCAACATACATATTGGTAAAACATACAAACTAAGGCTGCACAATAAACAAACAGCTCACATTGTCCAGGAAATTCAAGCTGAACAAAGTTGAGAGGTTACTTGCATCACATCAAATGATTTATGGGAAATAATGTTTTTAAATATTTTAGTACTTTATATGTCTCATCTCTTATAGTGGGCACCTGTATAATATAATACTCGACTGTCACAGCCACAGACTGAGCTGTAACTTAGCCAAAATAAGGGATTGTCTTAGTTGAATACATGTTCATTGCTAAAGGAAGTGTGTACGTGATGAAGCTACAGTTGCAAAACACATGTGTGTGTGTGTGTGTCTAAGTGAGATAGGTGAAGAGGTAGGGTCAGCAGAGACCCTTCACTTCAGAAGCAAAAACCCAAGTGGAAAACAAAACAAAACCACCCAGTGGAGTGTAACACATCAACATTTTTACACTCAACAGTGATGTCCTGGGGCCTCATTTATAACGCCTTGCGTAGGATTGACGTAGGAAGGTTGCTTACGTAGTACAAAGCACAAAAATAGGTACATACATTTTTCGCCATTTTCCGATTCACAAAACGTTGCGTACCGGCGAGGGAAGTGCGTACGGCACTCCCTACGCCTGTTTCCCTTTATAAATCACAATCGACTCGTAACGCCCATATTTGCCTATAAATAGTCAAAGAAACGCCCATTCATTCATTCATTTTGACTGACTGCATGAAGAAGATCGCAGGAAATTACGATAGAACAGCTAAAAAAGACATCTCACACCGTGTCAGATTTTGGTTATTGTGGGGAGGTGGAGATAAATCATATTGTTTGGTGGATGCAGTTTGAACCAGAGTAGCAGCATGGAGGTCGGATCGTCACCAAAATAAATAAATAAGTGGTCCGAAAAAAGTTAATGACAAAACAAATACACATAACCTTCCTCAGGCAGTGTGTTTGTCCCGGGGACAGGAGACACCCCCTTGATGAGAAACTGTAAGAAATGATCGGGGAATCCCTCCGGAGTGGAGTCATGACGACTGGATCTGAATTATTGTGTTGTATTTGGTGGTTTGTGTTCCAGCTGTCGATCAGCAACTATATATCCATAATCCACCAGTTAAAGGAAATACAACTAATGGATTGTGTTATATTAGCTGTACAATTTACCACATATGGTGTTCTTAGTTTCCATACCTCCTGTGTTTTACGAGCGACTTATCAAGTCTTGGCAAACGGCATAAAACACGATTAAACGTGATAGTATATAAAACCATGCTCGTATCTACAACCTATAGAAATGCAAAACGGCGTCAGTTTAGACGTAATTCTGTCCTCCTGCTTACCGCATCATTTATGAGAAAACATTTCATAACATTAACACAACATATTCGAGGTGGTTTTAAATAGCATATCCGTATTTATTTATTTCTCCAAGTTATGTTTTTGTGTGCACTGAGGAGTCTCAAACAGGCGTTTGTTTAATCATTTTAAGATTGGCTTTAATCAATGTTTGAAAATGAATTCTTCATATTTGATAAATGAGAGGTAACATTTTATTGATGGTATTATTTCCACATATTTCTCTCCATTCTTCCTTCTGCCAACGGTGTCGCAGTTTCTCGTCTCTCCCGTTTGTGTGCTTAGTGCGTACGCATGGTTCAGAGTTTGCGTGGAGGACCACACATTTTCCCGTCAAGTTAGTATTTTATAAATCGCAAACATTGCGTAGAAACTGGCGTACGCCATCTTTTGAGCGTATATCCCTTTATAAATGAGGCCCCTGAGCTTTTACAATGACCTTAAAAGAATAGTTTGACATTTTGAGAGTTACATATTGCATTTTTTTAAATTAGTTAAAAGAACATGGAAAAAAAAGGCACTTCAAATGTTAACTACGATTTAAACAATCAAACAAACTGTAACTTGGGCACATCGCTACATGCCATTGATCTTACTGTCCATATTCAGACATCACGCCACTCATGGTCCGAAAGTTCCTGTATCAAGGTGAGGACTCTCGGGTTCACCTGAAGACGGGATGCACGTGTCTTCTTCACTTTGGTGCCTTCTCTGGGTTGATGGAGAAAAAACACCTTAAAATAAAAATACAAACAAACAACAGAATTAATAATAAAATAGCTTGCCTAACAACAAAAAAACTTCACATCAATCTTATTATTTTGAAGCCAAAATGACAATTATCTTAGCCCCCAATTCACTGAAGCAGCTGCTTTAGATTTGTTGCAGTTTAATAAAATAAATTGTTGGATAAAGCCAATCCCAAAAAACACATACCTCTGGACAAACTCCAGGGTGGATGCCAGCTCTGACGGGTAGGCGATGTTGAAGCAATAATAGCTCCCAAACATCATGGACAGGGCAGAAACCAAGGAGGGGATGTTGTCCTGTACTATGTTTCGATCCACACTCAGCATGAATCGCCTTGAAGAATAGCATGATCGTCCTAAAAAAGAAGAAAAACACAATTCAAACTAAATTAAAACAAGACTTGTCTTCCTGAAATATTTCACAAAACAATTTTAGCACACATTTTAAGGTCTGTTAAAATTGCTCACCATCAATACAAAAATGTATGTATGTGTATTTGCAGGTTAAGGGGAGATAAATGTAATGTCAATTTGACTTGCTTTTAGGGGATAGTTCATATTGTTTGAAGGGGGGTTGTAGGAGCTACAGTTTGGAGAAACAGAGAGGAGAACCAGCAGACAGCTAAGCAATGCACTGCTGTGGACATAGTTAAGCCACCAAAAAAACTAAAACAATATTACTCTTAGTGTATGCTATATTAAAGAATATTTTCAAAGCTCTACCTTGCTGTCAGACAGCTATACAGTCTGTTTCTGATAGGGACTGAAGCAGCAGGGTACATTTGTGACAATATTATAAATATAGCGTACACGTAAACTGAATTTTTAGGTGGCTAAAATACGTTTCGCTGCTGCACCCATCCACAGCTTTACATACGTACCCGTACTCCTGCCTGTTCCTCCAAAGACATGCAAGTAATACACTGACTATGGATAAGTATCCATAAGCATCCAAACTAGCCCTTTACGAGCTTACAGTAACAAAAAACATTGTGCAACATAAACGTCTCAAATTAGACAGAAAAGAGAGAAAGAAGTGGCAGAAAGAACAGAAAAAAGTAGACTGCCAGTTAACTTTGAACCCCCTCAGATGTAGCTTCAAACCCCCCACTTCACAACAGCATGAATTAAACGAAAATAAAGAGTTCAGCTTTTAGCATGATACTTCAATAACGTTACCAGACTATTTAAATTAACTCCCGGTCAGTAGACGTTATAACTATGACTGCAAAATGCACTCAATCACAAACAGAAGCTAGTATTGTCCTGACAACACACCGTTGTTTGCTTGCAGTTCGCGCCAACACATTTGAAAAAACACTTATGCAATGCAGAACATAAACGTTTTGCTGCAAAATGCACTCAATCACAAACAGAAGTTAGTATTGTCCTGACAACACACCGTGTTATAATTGAAGTTTGAAGAAAATAAACGGTTAGCTTACCAGTGCTACAGATGTGATCCTGTGCTCATGTGCACACAGCTCCGTGGCAGGCAGACTTGAGACAGACTTGGCCGCGCCCTGAGCCGTAACCGTTAACCTGCAAAAACGGCAGGTAATCATTTTTAGCACGCTAACATGACTGCCCGTTAAATTTGAACCCCCTCAGATGTAGCTTCAAACCCCCCGCATCACAACAGCATGAATTAAACGAAAATAAAGAGTTCAGCTTTTAGCATGATACTTCAATAACGTTACCAGACTATTTAAATTAACTACCGGTCAGTAGAAGTTATAACTATGACTGCAAAATGCACTCAATCACAAACAGAAGCTAGCATTGTCCTGACAACACACCTGTTTGCTTGCAGTTCGCGCCAACACATTTGAAAAAACACTTATGCAATGCAGAACATAAACCCTCAACGTTTTGCTGCAAAATGCACTCAATCACAAACAGAAGTTAGTTTTGTCCTGACAACACACAGTGTTATAATTGAAGTTTGAAGAAAATAAAAGGTTAGCTTACCAGTGCTACAGATGTGATCCTCCGCTCATGTACATACAGCTCCGTGGTCCGTGGAAGGCAGACTTGAGAGACAGACTTGGCGCGCACTGAGCCGTAACCGTTAACCTGCAAAAAGTGGCAGCTCCCGCGATAATTAAATAGTCCAATGAAATAACAGAAACAAACTATACTGCTCAGTAGGCGTGTCTCAGTTCAGCGGCCGTTTCCTTCGGAGACGTTCGATTACTGTTTGGGCTGTCTGCCGTGGGCTGCATTCCACTCCAAATAGCCGGTCGGCCGCAGAATCCAAACGCCAGCTGTTTTATGGATTCTCATTTAATTTCCAAGAATATCTCAGTACTGGGTTATTTCCAATTTCAAAAATAAATATATGTATTAAACAAATAGAAATAAGAAGTAAGTATATTATAGTATATTCAAGAATGAAAAAATATAAAAAAACATGATTTTAACACTGTCATGTTGTAATTTTAACTGTATTGTATTGTTTTATGTATTACAGTTTTTCTGTGTTCAAACCACAGTAATCTGTAAATTATACAATGAAATATAATTATTTTAACATATTCTTAATGTGAATTTAACAGTTTTGTTTGGTTCAGTACTTTACGAAATATTACTGTAAATTAAACACGGCTTCATTGTTTCTCTATTTACAGTTTTTTGATGTTGTGATTTTACAGCTTTTCCCTGTTAATTTCACGGACTTTTTTTACAGTGTACTGAAAGATTGACAATAAAGTTGACTTTGACTTTGACTAAACATCATGGTCCCTGGTAGACCCCCATACAACATCACAAACTATACTACAACATACCCTTGTTGTGCAATAAAATGTATTGTCAGAAGAGCGTTGATGTTTAAAGGCCCAACAGACTGGAATACTCTACCTGTAATGGCGCGTTTCCACTACACGGCCTCGCTCGGCCTCGCTCGGTATGGCTAGGCCTCGTTAGGACTGGCTCACTTTATGGCGCATTTCCATTACAGTTTAGGAACTGGGGTAGTATCTATAGTAACGCAGTGTAGGCGGAGCCGTGACGTCATCTTCAATGAGAACCCCAGAAAAACAACACAGCCATTAGCTGTTAGCACTCAGAGCTCACAGCTCCTCATATATGTTCAGAAACTAGACAAAAGTTAAACAAGTACAAACCACAGACTGCCTGTGTCATGGTGAATACAGTCGCTGCTTTATTTATGTCTGTATAGGCCGTTGTTGTGAGTGTGGACGGTCGGAGCATATACTGCGTTAGCTTAGCCAATCTCCATTTAGAAAACACGCATTTTAAAAGGTTTTTCGCCTGCCGTCTGTCTGCAGACTTGACAAAGCATTAATTCATGGTTTTTACTAACCGGTATCAGTATGTTGTTACTTCGGCATCATTTTGAAACGTGTACTACAATTAAATCACGGTCAAATATGTCCATCTTGTTGTAGTTGTAGCCCCCTTGCCAGCGATTCTCTCTAGCATACTCAGCCCGACTCAGCCTCGTTGTCTCTGGCCCTAGACCCACGATTTTATGGGGCCAGAAAAACTGTGAATTAGGACCCGCCGGCCGGTACTAGGCCAAGTGGAAACGCAACCAAAGACGGGCCGCTGACGTCACAGCCCTCTTAAACCGTGCTCTGCGCTGTAGTGGAAACGCACCATTAGATCTCTGTCATCATTGGGTATGTTTCAGCATTATCATCTCACTTTCAGCTGCTCTTGTGATTGATGAAACTGATCCATTAGACACCACTGTCTATCAAACTGAATGATTGTATGTATTACTTCGGGACCCCCTTGAAAACGAGATGGTGCATCTCAAGGGGTTTATCCTAATAAATAAATGTCTATATAATTGTCTAACTGTTACAGGATGTGTAATTTGTAATTGATTCCTAATCACCCACGGCCCAATATGAGGGAGATTTGTCTATAAAATAGTTGGTAGTTATGGGCTATACTTATTCACTTTTATTTGAGTCAAGAGGTTCATCAATTTTGTATTTCTAAACACTAGTATCTGTACTTCTACTTAAGTGAAGGATGTGTGTACTTTTGCCATCTCTGCTGAGATATGGAAGTACAGCGTCACAGAGCATTACCACTGGTGACAGCAAGAAAATGATGCATAGGCCAGCTGTCAGAAAAGTGATAACGAAGAATACTCTGTGTAACAGGGGGAAACTGGTATCTGAACGACCTCAACTGTAGCCATCAGATCAATCTCTCTCAAGAGGTCAACGTGTTCAGATAAAAAGATTAAACACCTACAGCGTGGTTTTGACGTAAGTCCTACAGACAAAGATTACCTGATAACCTTAACGCTTCAACATTTCTAATGAAGTTGAGATAAAGCAGTCATGTTTGTCCGACCACCAATGAGACGCTGATTCTGAGGGTTGGCACAGATCTTATTAAGTGAGCGGTGTCAGTGTTTGCACAACACTCACGAGGAAACCTCCGAGCAGAATGGCTGCAGTCTCAGAGCTCTCCGTGCTGCTGTTTGCTCTCATCAGCAACATTCACGCTGAAGGACTCATCTTCATCCAAAAGGAGAGCGACTCTTTCACCTTCGAGCTCCCAGAGGAGGCCGGCTCCTGCCTGATCTCCAGATCTGTTGGTGAGGAGAAGCTGGTCCTGTGGAACACCTCTGACCTCTGGAACCAGAACTCCTCAGTACCTGAAGACCTGAAACAACGACTCGTCAGCATGGCCAATACTTCTACTTTCAAGATCCAGAACCTGACCCATTCAGACTCCGGCCTGTACCAAGTGGAGTGCTGGACTGAGGGCCAAGTGACTCATGAGGTAAACTTCAGAATGACTGTTTGTAGTTCAATAGGTGAGATCAGATATGAATATATAACTAAAAAAACAAAAGTCCTGCCTTGTCGTGGAGCAGCTGACCACCTGGATGTCCAGTGGCTCAAACAGGATCAGCGATCTGAGCAAGGCATATGGACCAGAGTTTTTGAGGACAATACGGCATCAGTGATTGACAATGACAGAGGAAGATACCAAGTGGTGAAGAACACATCAGCTCTACGTATATCCAACATCTCAACCACGGTCTTACATTTGTACACCTGTCTGGTGATGAACCAACAGCAGTGTGTCAGCAGTCAGCCTGCACAGTTATGGCTGAAGACAGAGTGGATCTTTCGCTCAGTGGAAGAAACGGCTGTGTTGCAGTGCCCTGTCACTGATCTCAGTGAAGACAAGCCTCCATATTGGGAGACTAGGTCCCTGAACAGTGACCAAGGACAACCTATCTACTCTGGGTATTTAGTCGACCAAAACTACTCTCTGGCGTTTACATCAGTAACATTAAATCACTCAGGTGTGTACTCCTGTAATACCTTAACTACTGTGAAGTCATACATACTGGTGGTGTGCCCCAAATCCCCCCCCCCCTGCTGTAGAGCTCTTCTCAGAGGGAGAAGAAGTCACTCTCAGATGCAAAGATAGGGAAAAGGGTCAGTCCCCTCTTTGGTTCTTTAAGTCGAACCGAACCAAAGGAGATAGTTTTAATGTCAATTTTAGTCCGATCAGTAGCAATGTGCGCAGGTACCCTGATGGGACATTGGTCATTCCTAATGTTACACTGGGAGACACAGGAGAGTATTGGTGTGCAGTTTTTGACAGAAATTATCAGTGTTTGTTTTCCACCAAGACCCTCCTGCAGCACAGAGACCCCTTTGGGGTTCACTCCACCTTCTACGCAGTGAGATGCTCAGCGCTCAGTGTTCTGCTGCTGATGCTCTGTGTTGTTGTAGTCACTGTGAACCTGAGGACCAGAACACGGGACACTTCATCTGTTCATTTCACTTCACTCTGTCCTCGTCCTCTTTCATACAGGATGTAAACACTGGATGTTAGACATTCATGCAAACACAACATCTGAGTCTGATCACAAGAGAGAGAGACAGAGAGAGATTACAAAGACCAACGGCAACCTGTCATTTTATTATTGTTGTCATTTGGATTGATAAATTAGTTTTGTATGAAGATATTGTTTTATATTGTAAATATATGTTTCCTGTGTCTTGCTGTTCTTGTAGAGACATGTGATTATAGGATCACTGCTTTGGGCTGCACCGTGTTTTTATATATAAAGTTCAAATGTCACTTATCAACTTTTAAACATTGCTTTTTCAATGAATGTTTTTAATTCAATACTTTTTTATCTTGTGTTATTATACTCATGTTTTATTTCAAACCAAATGATTGTGATTTCATTACATGTAAAAATGTTTGATTATTATTAGATTTGATGCATTTATTTAGTTGTATCTTGCAGTGTTCTATAAAGTGTTCTCATGCCTTGGTATATATCTATCAGTCATCAAGTGTCTGTATAATAAAGCTCACAAATAACCAATACAACCTGGAAGACACTTCTTGTTGTTTTGTGATTTCTGATCATAATAATTATAATAATACAATGTTCTTATTTCAAAGAGAGCTTTTAATATTCAAACGTTTATAAAAACATTTGATTCCCAAAGTTAATGAATTGAAGAAATGTGTAATTTGGAGCAAAAGGAATGTAATCCTCAGTTGATGAAAGCTTTGAAAGGGTTAGTTCACTTTGGGGAGTTTCTGGTGGTTTCAGGACATGGAGCCAAAAGCACTGAGGCTGTCCTCAGACACAGATCACTGAGATATGGAAGCCTCACAGAGTTATAGCACTGGTGACTCTGATTCAGATCTATTGGTTACACACTCACTGTATACGATAAGACACTTTAAGCTCCACTGTTGCTATTGTTTTAATGATGCTTTAATTAAACACAGCAGGTTAATAATGCACAGGCCACCTGCCAGAAAGTCAGACCAGATCATAGTTATAGGTCATGGGGTAAAAACATGGACAATTTACCGCATTTCTATCACGCTTATCCAGTCTGTACCCTCTCAGAGCAGCATTAACACATTTACAGCCATTCATAGAGAGGCAGAAGCTGCTCAGAGAAACTAACATCCACACACATTGGTGCATGCTCAAAGTATTTAAAATGAAAGGAAATCACAATATAGAGAAGTACACATTCAGGGAAAGTAAGTAAGTAAGTTAGCAGTATTTAAAAAATCAAATAAGTGTAACATTGTAGAAAACTGTGTGATAGCTGGTTGATGGCCGTGGGAAATAAAAATAAAATTACATATTTACATAATCACATACAGATTAGTTTTGGAATGGACAAACTAAGAAGTAGCAGCCAGTAGTACAAATAATATTTGCATTAATTGATTGATTGATTGGTGTCATAATATACATCGACATGTTGACTGCAGGGGGAGGGATCAAACCCCCAACCCTTCTATTAGTAGACAGCGACTCTCCATCACAGCCCCAGTCGCCCAAGCTGCTATCTGGACAACCTCAACTCTAGACATTAGATCCATCTCTGTGCAGCAGACTCAAGATATCAAAAGTTCAGATCAGAAGTCAGGACACGAATAGCTCTGCTTTGAGGTAAGTCCGAAACCCAAAGATTAACCCTTTAGATTTTCCACTGAAGATGACATAAAGACGTCACGTGTGTCCGACCACCAATGAGACGCTGATTCTAAAGGGTTGATACAGATCTTATGAAGTGGTGTCAGTGATTGCACAACACTCACGAGGAAACCTCAGCCTCAGCATAATCTCCGGCCTCATCACAACATGCAGATATTTTTACATTGAATATTGAGAAGTGGTGATTCAAAAACATTCACACAAAACCCCACAGACTAATCTCCTTTCTCTGGTGATATGAGACTGCTATGTGTAGAACTGGGACCAGCAATGAGTCTTTCCCCCTGAACTCCAGGGCTATGGGGGAATATAGTATCTAGTGCAGTGTTTCTCAACAGGTCAGACCTCTGGACCCACTTTCTCCTTTGTCAATAAATCACGACCCGAAATTTTAAACCACTCAAAAATAGTTAACAAAAAAATATATATATAGCAATATATCCCTTATATCCCTTCACAGAACTAAAGTATGCTCTTAAAGAAAGTTTAATCAGACGATGGTCATCAAGTTTCTAGAATCAGAGCTGAACTGTATAACATAAAAAGGCACACTTGTCTTGTACTCAATAAAAAGGCAGACTTGGAGATTTTTAGAAATACTAACATACAAACCAGGGGTCTCCAACCTTTTTTAGGATGAGAGCTACTTTCAAAAAATAAAACAAGTCGTGGGCTACTTTTACTTACTTAAAAAGTGAAATGCATCAATCTGGTGCACTTTGAGCTTACAGCTCTCAACACTCTATGAAACAGAGCTGTATACTTTTCAATATGATCTCAAATAACAAATCATTTCAACTTGTTGTTTGATAAACTCCTCTCTCTTATCTTATGTTACCTAGTAAGCATTCTTTCTTTTTATTTATGTATATTTTACTAATCACTCCCCTTTCAAACTGTGGTTTTTATTTATTTTATGGTATTTAATATATTTATATTCCCTCTCTCTCTCCGCTCTCTACTGTCTCCTCTCTCTCTCTCTCT
>NW_022987438.1:98232-167602 GCF_902827165.1 Trematomus bernacchii
CTCTCTCTCTCTCTATCTCTCTCTCTCTCTCTCTCTCTCTCTCTCTCTCTCTCTCTCTCTCTCTCTCTCTCTCTCTCTCTCTCTCTCTCTGTCTCTGTGTCTCGCTCACACACATGAAATGCACTCATGCCACACACACACACGAGCGCGTGAGAGGCTGTGTGTTCCTCCGTGGCGATGACAGCTTGCGTTAAAAAATAATAATAAACATATTTGAAAAGTGGGAGAGACATGTCCCCCCTGTCCCCAGTGGGAATTACGCCCCTGTGTGTGTGTGCGTCAGGTGTAATAAATATGCAAGTTGCAACACACACACAGTAAGACTCTGGCCCTCGTGTGCTGTATCGACTGGCATGAGGCTGTTCAATGGGGCTGATGTGATGTGTAGATTCTGCCAGAAGGAAAGGTCAGACTCCTTATGAAGCGCTGAGGTGCCGCTCCACATTGCTTTTCTTCCCGACTGCAACGCTGGTCCCGCAAATCAAGCACACGCACCTGTCTCTCAAACATGTGAATACAGAGTCAGTCTCCCACTCTTGGTGGCCCTGCCTTACTCATTGTTTATCTCCAAACTGCTCGGAAGCATTAGCATTAGCCTGTTGCGTTACTGTTACTCAGACGAACGTGATTGGTAGATATTCATTGTGGGGAGGAGGGGAGGAGGGGTGACAGATATAAAGTTGTAGTAAGTAGATAGGGTTCCCTATGATTGAGGTTTTGTTTATAAATAGGGTTGATTCTTTTAATTGTATTTCATTTTGGATTTGCTTGGTGAGCTACTTATTGACTGTTGGAGACCCCTGCTCTAGATTGTTCTTTTTTAAGAGCGGTTAAATGACTGCAGTTTTCAGGGCCTGTGGAAATAACGCTGAGTGAAGAGACTTGTTTACTATATGAAGTAGATCTGAAGCAATGTGAAACATTTTTGAAAAAGCCTGTTGGTATAATATCAAGCCAGCAGGAGGGGGATTTCAGATGTTGTGTAATGTCCTCCAGGTCTCTATCGGTGATCAGATGGAATTGTGTCATGGTGTTTGAATTGATTTTAAATGGAAACAGGGACATGTCAGATTTATTTTAAATGTGTCAGTGAAGGAGGCAAATTCATGGCAGGCCCTGCATTCAGCTTTTCAACACTCTCTTTTTTGTGCTCTCACAGTCATGGCATTTTTTCTATGAAGCTGCCAGAAACTTCCTTTCCCTCAATAGGAGGAAAGGCATCCATAACATTTTTATTTTTTTATGATCCAACAGCTTTTTTACTGAGATGTAGAAGAACAATTCTGACTCTTGTTCGAGTTTATCGGTTGACACACACTCATCGTGTTTGACAAAATACTTCAATAATTTTTTTAACAATTAAGCATTAAAGAAGAACAGCAAGAAAAGAACGCAAGAACTCAAGATATCAGAATGTTCAGGTCAAAAGTTTAAACGCCTACAGCGTGGTTTTGACCAAAAGACACATATTACCCGATAACCCTAATGCTTCAAAGTTTCCACTGATGATGAGATAAAGAAGTCACGTGTGTCGGTCCACCAATGAGACGCTGATTCTGAGGGTTGACTCAGATCTTATGAAGTGGTGTCAGTGTTTGTACAACACTCACGAGGAAACCTCCGAGCAGAATGGCTGCAGTCTCCCAGCTCTCCGTGCTGCTGTTTGCTCTCATCAGCAACATTCACGCTGAAGAACTCATCGTCATCAGAGAGGAGAGAGACTCTTTCACCTTCGAGCTCCCAGAGGAGGCCGGCTCCTGCCTGATCTCCAGATGTGTTGGTGAGGAGAAGCTGGTCCTGTGGAACACCTCTGACCTCTGGCCCCAGAACTCCTCAGTACCTGAAGACCTGAAACAACGACTCGTCAGCATGGCCAATACTTCTTCCTACTTGATCCAGAACCTGACCCATTCAGACTCCGGCCTGTACCAAGAGGAGTGCTGGACTGAGGGCAAAGTGACTTATGAGAAAAAGATAACGATTGCCGTTTGTGGTTCAATAGGTGAGACTAGATTTCAACGGATAGATGGAGAAACAATGGACCTGCCTTGTTTGGGAGCAGCTGACCACCTGGATGTCCAGTGGCTCAAACGGGATTCAAGATATGAGCAAGAAATATGGACCAGAGTTTTTGGGGACGATACGGCATCAGTGATGGACAATGACAGAGGAAGATACCAAGTGGTGGAAAACACATCAACTCTACGTATATCCAACATCTCAACCACGGTCTTCAGATTGTACAACTGTCTGGTGATGAACCAACAGCAGTGTGTCAGCAGTCAGCCTGCACAGTTTCTGCTTAAAACAGAGAGGATCTTTCACTCAGTGGGAGAAACGGCTGTGTTGCAGTGCCCTGTCACTGATTTCAGTGAAGACAAGCCTCCGTATTGGGAGACTAGGTCCCTCAACATTGACCAACATAACCACTCTGTGGGTGTGGTGGACCAAAGCTACTCTCTGGTGTTTACATCGATAACGTTAAATCACTCAGCTATGTACACTTGTAAAACCTTTACTACTGTAAAAACATATATGCTGGTGGTGTGCCCCAAATCCCCCCCCCCCCTGCTGTAGAGCTCTTCTCAGGGGAGAAGAAGTCACTGTCAGATGCAAAGATTGGGAAAAGGGTTGGGATCACGTTTGGTTCTTTAAGTCGAGTCGAAACAAAGGAAGAAGTTCTAGTGTATATTTTGATCCGATCAGGAGCAATGTGCGCAGGCGCCCTGATGGGAGATTGGTCATTTCAAATGTCTCTCTGCAAGACACAGGAGAGTATTGGTGTCCAGTTCTTGACGAAGATCAGTGTCTGTTTTCCACCAAGACCGTCCTGAAGCACAGAGACCCCTTTGGGGTTCACTCCACCTTCTACGCAGTGAGATGCTCAGCGCTCAGTGTTCTGCTGCTGATGCTCTGTGTTGTTGTAGTCACTGTGAACCTGAGGACCAGAACACGGGACACTTCATCTGTTCATTTCACTTCCCTCTGTCCTCGTCCTCTTTCATACAGGATGTAAACACTGGATGTTAGACATTCATGCAAACACTACATCTGAGTCTGATCACAAGAGAGAGAGACAGAGAGAGAGAGATTACAAAGACCAACGGCACAATGTCATTTAATTATTATTATTATTATTATTATTATTATTATTATTATTATTATTATTATTATTATTATTATAATAATAACTACTCTTATTATTATAAATACATTTAAAGTTTAAAAAGTATAAAAGTTTAAACTTAAGAAATACAAAATGTCTTGCTGTTCTTATAGGGATCACTGCTTTGGTCTGCACCGTGTTTTTTTAAATAAACATATCTTTTAACAGTCCAGTTATCAACCTTTAAACGTTGCTTTTACATTAAAAAAAATGCTATTCACTAATATTATCTTGTGTTATTATACTGATGTTTTATTTCAAATCTAATGATTATGGGATTTTCTTTTATGTTTGGAAAAATGTGATTAGTCTTTTATGCATTTATAATATTTGTATCCTTCATTGGTTGTCAGCATTATATCATTTGTTGTAATTCCTTGATATATATCCATCAATAATCAAAAGTCTGTATAATAAAGGGAACACATAACCAATAAAAGCTGAGAGACAGTTCTTGTTTTTTCCTGATCTTTAATCTGAAATGGGCAATCACTTAAACATTATGTAAATTAAATGGATTGTTATTTCTACATCCCTATTATGCATATGACTTCATATTGAAGGCTATTTCAAATCCAAATTAATAAAATCTACTAGTACCTTTTTTATTTGTGCCTCTACTGCTGATTGCATTTTACTGCATTGATCACTCAGAGATATTCAGTGTTGGAAGAAGTACTCAGATCCTTTACTAAAGTCAAAATACTATGGATTTAAAGGACTCCACTACAAGTCCTGATTACAACATTCTGATTTACTACTTTCATCAATCATAACTTTTTTGTTTTACATTCGATTGCATTAAGGCTTTATGACATCCTTCACGGTAGACATTTGAACATATAACATTGCTGATCACCACTTTCATTGCATTTTAAAGAAAAGGAATTAGTAACCATCCGGATCAGATAAAACACACACACACACACACACACACACACAAGCACACACACACACACTCACAAACACACACACACACACACACACACCACACACACACACACACACACACACACACACACACACACACACACACACAAGCACACACACACACACACACACACCACACACAACACACACATACACACCACACACACACACACACAAGCACCCACTACGGCACGTAACATAATGTATAATTGTTTTTGAGTAAATAAAAATGTTGAAACATGTTGAAATATTAAAGTTAAGGTATTCAAACCCTTACTGACCCAAAAAAAGACTCTTAAAAGATGTGGTCCGTGGTCCAGCCCTGTCCTGCACTTTTTAACCAGTCTTTTAAAACGGTCTTGTCCTCACAGTGCTTTTATAATGCTTTTTAAAAAGGGTTTTTATAAGGTCTTAATAGGGCTATGTTTATGGAGTTTTTTAATGTTTTTTTAAACGCCTATTTACCGAGAGCCAGTGCACCACGCAGGGCTCCGGGGTTGTATTGTTTATCATTATACTAACAATACATATCAAACAAAAATTGTATACATTTATATATTTTATATGTTTGCATGGTTTATTGCATGTTTTTCTTATTTTCAATAGGTTCCAGATGAGGAGGATATATCTTTTATCTTTTTATATATTATGAAACCCTGAAATAACCCCTTTTAATAAAGTATTTTTAAACATCATGAAGAAATCACAAGAGAAACAGCAGCAATGGCTTATTGATGACATTTATTATAGAGACAATTCATAAAGGTAGATATATACCACAAAATCAGTTTATATAACACTGTCAACACTTAAGGTACGATAATTATGAATGCATACAATATATATAGTGATCCCTATAATCACATGTATTTACAAGAATAGCGAGACCATCAAAAATAAATGCAAAATATAGTATATTTAAGTATATTAAAATATACAGTATATGAGACTAAATATATATTTCCAACATTCAGAACGTTTATTGGGTATTTATATCTATGGGTATATATATATATTGAAATTCCTATCTTAAGGGTCCGGCAGTGGCTCAGTCAGTAGGGGCTTGGACTGCAAGCCGTAGGGTCGCCGGTTCAAGTCCCTAAACAGACCTAAATATGGAGTGTGGACTGTTAATTGTAGAGGTCCCAGTTCACCTCCTTCAATCCCCTTCCCCCCCCACTCCCATTGCTCCCGGGCGCTGTACAATAGCTGCCCACTGCTCCTGCTAGACTCGTGGTGCTAGGATGGGTTAAAAGCAGAGAACACATTTCACTGTGTGTGCTCTGCATGTGAGACCATTACAGAGGGTTTCATCCCTCCGATTCTGTCTATTAGAAATTGTAAATTAGTTTATCAACAATTATTGTTATTAGAATCATTTACAGTGAGTTTATGCCGTTGGTCTTTGTAATCTCTCTCTCTCTGTCTCTCTCTCTTGTGATCAGACTCAGATGTAGTGTTTGCATGAATGTCTAACATCCAGTGTTTACATCCTGTATGAAAGAGGACGAGGACAGAGTGAAGTGAAATGAACAGATGAAGTGTCCCGTGTTCTGGTCCTCAGGTTCACAGTGACTACAACAACACAGAGCATCAGCAGCAGAACACTGAGCGCTGAGCATCTCACTGCGTAGAAGGTGGAGTGAACCTCAAAGGGGTCTCTGTGCTGCAGGACGGTCTTGGTGGAAAACAAACACTGATATTTTCTGTCAAAAACTGCACACCAATACTCTCCTGTGTCTTGCAGAGAGAGATTAGGAATGACCAATCTCCCATATATGTGCCATGGCGCATTGCTGTTGATCGGATTCAAATCTACATTAAAAGTTCTTCCTTCGGTTCGGTTTGACTTAAAGAACCAGAAGTAACGCTGACCCATTTCCCTATCTTTGCATCTGAGAGTGACTTCTTCTCCCCCTGAGAAGAGCTCTACAGCAGGAGGGGGGGATTTGGGGCACACAAACAGAGCATATGATTTCAGAGTTGAAAAGGTTTTACAAGAGTACATAGCTGTGTGATTCAACGTTACCGATGTTATCACCAGAGAGTGGTTCTGGTCCACTAAGCCCACAGTGTAGTCAGGTTGTCCTTGGTCACCGTTGTAGAATCTAGTCTTCCAATCTGGAGGCTTTTCTTCACTGAAATCAGTGACAGGGCACTGCAACACAGCCGTTTCTTCCACTGAGCGATAAATAAACTCTATGTTCAGCATAAACTGTGCAGGCTGACTGCTGACACACTGCTGTTGGTTCATCAGCAGACAGGTGACCAATTGGAAGTCAGTTGTTGAGATGTTGGATATACGTAGAGCTGATGTTATTTCCACCACTTGGTATCTTCCTCTATCATTGTCCATCACTGATGCCGTAGTGTCCACAAAAACTCGGTTCCATATTTCTTGTTCATATCGATAATCCTGTTCGAGCCACTGGACATCCAGGTGGTCAGCTGCTCCACGACAAGACATGTATTTTGTTTCTTTAGTTATGTATTCATATCTGATCTCAGATATTGAACCACAAACAGTAATTGTGATGTTTTTCTCATGAGTAACTTTGCCCTCAGTCCAGCACTCCCCTTGGTACAGGCCGGAGTCTGAATGGGTCAGGTCGTTGATCTTGAAAGAAGAAGTATTGGCCACGCTGACGAGTCGTTGTTTCAGGTCTTCAGGCACTGAGGAGTTCTGGTTCCAGAGGTCAGAGGTGTTCCACAGGACCAGCTTCTCCTCACCAACAGATCTGGAGATCAGGCAGGAGCCGGCCTCCTCTGGGAGCTCGAAGGTGAAAGAGTCTCTTTCCTCTCTGATGACGATGAGTTCTTCAGCGTGAATGTTACTGATGAGAGCAAACAGCAGCACGGAGAGCTGGGAGACTGCAGCCATTCTGCTCGGAGGTTTCCTCGTGAGTGTTGTGCAAACACTGACACCGCTCACTTCATAAGATCTGTGCCAACCCTCAGTAGCAGCGTCTCATTGGTGGACCGAGAAACGTGACTTCTTTATCTCAACTTCATTAGAAATGTTGAAGCGTTAGGGTTATCAAGTAATCTTTGTATTTTGGATTTATCTCAAAGCCAAGGGATTCGTGTCTTAACTTTTGATCGGAACATTTGGATATCTTGAGTTTGCTGCACAGGGAGAAATGTATCTATTAGCTAGAATTGAGGTTGTCCAGATACCAGTTTCATCCTGTTACACCACGGCCACAGAGAATTGTTTGTTTTCACTTTCTGGCAAAACTTTGTTTCCATTGTTCCTCAAGGCTCCATCATGGGTCCTCTTCTCTTTAACCTGTTAAGCCCGAGAGACCCCGGTACCGGGGCCCTCCCGCAACATCTTGCAGGAAACAGTGTCTGAGGGCATGTTCATTTAATAAACTATGAATGTTTCATTATTGAGCTTACACATTAACATCACAGTCATCTGAAGAACGAACCCAAACCTTGTTGTTTTTATTAATTGCATTACCAAATTGGTATCAAATAAACAGTAAGCATTGGTAACACAACTTCCAAAGTTACAGTAAATAAAAAGGACCCTGACTCGGGCAATACACAATCCAACATGTTCAACAGAAGATAATAAGTTATATTGTTTGTACACATGGTTCTTTACATATATATCTGTTTGTTTAAAGTGTCCAGGTGATTCGACAGGCTGGACCAGAGAGTGAGAGACAGAACTGGACTCCTCACAGCAGTGAACTTCAGCACAGGTACAAAGACTCTTTTTTCATACTGTACAAAGAATCAAGAAAGATATTGGTTTAAATAAATGAAGTATTGACTTTAATACACTGATATACATTCCATTAAACAATACTAAATACTAGATCACCTACACATCAGTGAAATTGAGGGTTTTTTCCATGCAAAGGGTTACATTTAGATGTTAACAAGCAATATGACTGTCAGCTTTCTAATTTAAGGTATTGAAGGCAAAGATATTTAACGCATAGTGAGAACTGCTATTTATCTCTCAATATTGTCTGTAAAAACGTGGTAAAAGTTATTCTTTCAGTGAAACAACAGAGCAAGCTTGTTTTAATAACAGTTAAATATTATTTTGATAATAAAATACATTTCAATGTTGATGAATTTCATACTGTTCATTCATAATCTGATTGTCTTTGTAGCTCACTGTTGAAATAAAAAAAAACATTACAATTACAAAATAATTATATCTACAGCCCCTAAACACAAACACACCTCTTTCATAAATAACACACTTGTTCTGCAATAATGTGTTTTATGTTTCCTGTAATTTTTGTTAGGAAAGGACATGCCTGAAAGACACGACTCAGCATCTCCTCTTTCTCCGAGGGTCAAGAAAAACATCCAATAGGAAAATTAAAAGCTGATGTTATGAGATGTTAAGACCAGTACAGGACATTCACTAAGAAACTACTTTTATTGTGAAGTCAGCTGATCGAATGCACCTATTTCCACATCTACACTCCATCAGCTGATTATTTCTATTTGCCTCACTTCATGAGCTTCACAACATGTACCTTGTACCGCAGAGTTTGCAACGCAAATGAATGGGGCCAATCTTCAGTCGGATGTGAATGTGTAATCTAACATTTTCAGTAAGAATAATGGACAAAAGGAGTGCAAATACAAATTCAATTTATTGAAATGTGAACCAAAAGTTAATCAAACATGTTTTAAATAAAAAGCACATATGGACAGAAGGTGTAAACCTATTAAATGTATAAGTAAACACATTTAGTCAAATAAAGTGACAGACTAGGCCTGATCAGGTGGTATCAGCTATGCATGGGCTCCTCCATCAGGTCTGGTCCTCCTCGCTGAGGAAAGACCCTCAGTCTTCTCCAAACCAACAGACAGGACGTCCATCACACGGAGGTTTCTCCCTGAAGTCTCTGCAGCTCTCTGGACACCACGCTGTCTCAATCCATCCACACTGAATATGAGAGGGGAAAAATGAAAATAATAAATGCTTTAGACAATAAGAAATATAAAGTTGACTGTTGAGTTGCTCAGTTTTTTTAGATTGTCAATACTATTACTGTATAACTAATATCCCAGGTTAAGAGGCACCTTCAAATAAAGATTGGTCTTTAAATACATTTTGTCTTTTGAATTGTTTGTCTAAAGTCAAGGATCTAGAGCTGGTACTTTAATGATACAGTCTGGTTATAATGCTGTTTGGAGGAGGCCTCACAGGTAAGAGCACTAACTAGCTATCATCACATGTACCTTAGCTTAACTTAAATGTATTAAACGTATAATTAAGTGATGGCAAAATATAAATAACTAATGTCATGCAAACATATTAATATTTGCTTGATTCCAGTGTTGCATTTAGCACATTGCATACAAACGTTAAGGGATTTTAAGATTCTGAAGTATTATGCTAAAAACTCAACTTAGATTATTATTTATAGTTTTGCTGAATAGTCTCATGTCCGCTTACCTTAGAAACGTAAAATGCGACGGCAACTCTGCAGATGGTGAGCATGTTAGCTTAGCTTGGTAGCTTCAGCTAGCTCTGTTACTTCCAGCTCAGAGGCAGCAGGTCCCGCCTCGACTCCGCTTCTTTGCCCTTATTTGGAGCAGGCTGGAGCAGGCGGGAGTGGAACTCTGACGCCACTGTCGAGCCGTTAGTGGCCGACTCCGCCTACTAAGGGCTTCTCTGCAACTCTGCAGAATCCTATGGGTGACGTCACGGACCCTACGTCCATTTATATATACAGTCTATGGTACATACATTATCACTCAATGATACGAACTTGCGACTTTATAAACAAAAACAGACATCAAAACATGTGGCGCTTGGTAGCTAAAAACGCTAACATGGCTTACCCTGTGTCGTAGTCTGGTCAAAAGTGGTCTTCAATGGCATTAAAACAATAAAAACGCTGCTGAAGTTAATCCATAGGTTAATCTAATGTGTCTGTGTCCCTTTGAAATGATTTCTGATAATCCATAAGCAATAAAACGGCTTTTCCGTTTCCAGATGTCAGAGCTATAGGTTCGCTCTGATGCAAAACTGCATGCGCGAAGCCCTCACCTTTTTTTTTTACGATGTGTGTGTGTGGGGGCCTCCCCCTTCGATTCTATTGGCTCTAACGGTCAGAAAGAGGTGTCAACCATCAAAATCGAGCAAGGGGGGCCAGAGATATGGAAAATCCACCCAAATGACCCCAGAAGTGGTTTCTTTTTGCTAAATCTCTCTAAAAAGGTCAAATGTCACTTGTTTTGCATCAATCTTGATACAGGGTACTTATTATATGTTGTACTTTGGATTCCTAAAGCTTTTAGTCTACTAACCCATCATCCAAGGGTGGCTTTCACTATAAGTACAAAATAATATTTGGACGGACACTATAATTTACAGTTTTTTACTATGTTCAATCTGAATTTTCTTTAAAATAAAAAACATCTATATTGATTCTGACTTTTCTACATCCCACTCACAGGTTTATCATTACTTTGAGAAAAAAGATGATTAATTTAACCCTTTCAGAAGGGAAGATATGGTCATTTGTTCTGGGAATGTCCTTTTCGAGCCTGAGACCTGAAAAACAGGCTCAGGGCTTAACAGGTTAACATCGACATGCTTCCACTGGCTTAGATAATGATTTCACATTTCACCATTTCACCAGGAGACTATGATCCAATTCAAGTATTGAGAAATTCGTTAAACAAATCAATGACTGGATGTCTCAGAACGTTTTTCAATTAAACAAAGAAAAGACTAAGGTAATCGTTGTAGTCATGGACTCTGATCCGAATTCAAACAGTCACATTGAGAAAATGTTTTGTCGGCATTGTAACTTTTATTCATGTCTGTTATACCTGTGTTATTCTATATTAGCTTGTTTTATGTTTGATTTATTCTCTTTGCTTTTGAATGACTGGTTTTAGATGCCATTTCATAATGTGATTCTGCTGGACTATTTCTTTATGCTCTTAATGTTTATCATTTTAGTAAAGCACTTTGAATTGCCTTGTGTTGAAGGTGCTATATATAAATAAACGTGCCTTGTCGATCAGTCACAAAGCTCTGTGAGGCTGTACTTCCATATCTCAGTGATCTGTGTTTGAGGACATGACGTGTCTTTGGCTCCATTTCCTCTCACATTTCCTCTCACATTTCCCCGTACATAATGTTTACAAGTGATTGCCCATTTAAGGTTAAAGATCAGAAATACACAAGAACTTTCTCTCAGCTTTTATTGGTTATGTGTTCCCTTTATTATACAGACATTTGATTATTGATGGATATATATCAAGGAATGACAACAAATTATATAATGCTGACAACCAATGAAGGATACAAATATTATAAATGCATAAAAGACTAATCACATTTTTCCAAACATGAAATAAACTATCAGTATAATAACACAAGAAAATATAAGTGAATTAAAAAATGTTCATGTAAAAGCAACGTTTAAAGCCGAAATGTTAAAAGATATATGTAATTCAAAACATGGTGCAGACTAAAGCAGTGATCCATATAACAGCATGTAAGAACAAGAATAGCAAGACATAGAAACAAATATATATACAATATAATATTTTTCAGTATTATTGGGTATTTATATCTTTAGGTATTTATATATTGAATTCCCTATCTTAAGTGTCACTGAAGGTACTTTATCAATTGTAAATTAGTTTATCAATAATTATTGTGAATAGAAAAATGTACACTGAGTTTTTGCCTTTGATGTTTTTGTAACCTCTCTCTCTCTGTCTTTATCTCTTGTGATCAGACTCAGATGTTGTGTTTGCATGAATGTCTAACATCCAGTGTTTACATCCTGTATGAAAGAGGACGAGGACAGAGTGAAGTGAAATGAACAGATGAAGTGTCCCGTGTTCTGGTCCTCAGGTTCACAGTGACTACAACAACACAGAGCATCAGCAGCAGAACACTGAGCGCTGAGCATCTCACTGCGTAGAAGGTGGAGTGAACCCCAAAGGGGTCTCTGTGCTGCAGGACGGTCTTGGTGGAAAACAAACACTGATATCGGTCAGCAACTGCACACCAATACTCTGCTGTGTCTCCCAGTGTAACATTAGGAATGACCAATCTCCCATCAGTGTCGCTGCACACATTGCTCATGATCTGATTATACTGACTAAAGGTTCTTCCTCCGGTTCGATCCGACTTAAAGAACCAAACGTGATCCCAACCCTTTTCCCAATCTTTGCATCTGACAGTGACTTCTTCTCCCTCTGAGAAGAGCTCTACAGCAGGGGGAGCACATTTGGGGCACACCACCAGTATGTATGATTTCACAGTAGTATTACAGGAGTACAGACCTGAGTGATTTAATGTTACTGATATTAACACCAGAGAGTAGTTTTGGTCCACTAAGCCCAAAGTGAAGTCAAGTTGTCCTTGGTCAAATCACTTCTCATCACTGAAACCAGTGACAGGGCACTGCAACACAACCGTTTCTTCCACTGAGCTATAGATACACTCTATGTTCAGCCATAACTGTGCAGGCTGACTGCTAACACACTGCTGTTGGTTCATCACCACACAGTTGAACAATCTGAAGTTAGTTGTTGAGATGTTGGATATACGTAGAGATGATGTGTTCTTCACCACTTGGTATCTTCCTCTATCATTGTCCATCACTGATGCCGTATTGTCCCCAAAAACTCTGTTCCATATTTCTTCTTCATATCGATAATCCTGTTCGAGCCGCTGGACATCCAGGTTATCAGGTGCTCCCAAACAAGGCAGGTCTATTGTTTCTTTAGCTATCCCATCTGCATTTCAGATTTCAGATATTGAACTACAAACAGTAACTGTGAAGTTTACCTCATGAGTCACTTTGCCCTCAGTCCAGCACTCCTCTTGGTACAGGCCGGAGTCTGAATGGGTCAGGTTCTGGATCATGTAGGAAGAAATATCGGCCATGCTGACGAGTCGTTGTTTCAGGTCTTCAGGTACTGAGGAGTTCTGGGGCCAGAGGTCAGAGGTGTTCCACAGGACCAGCTTCTCCTCACCAACACATCTGGAGATCAGGCAGGAGCCGGCCTCCTCTGGGAGCTCGAAGGTGAAAGAGTCGCTCTCCTTTTGGATGACGATGAGTTCTTCAGCGTGAATGTTGCTGATGAGAGCAAACAGCAGCACGGAGAGCTCTGAGACTGCAGCCATTCTGCTCGGAGGTTTCCTCGTGAGTGTTGTGCAAACACTGACACCGCTCACTTCATAAGATCTGTGCCAACCCTCAGAATCAGCGTCTCATTGGTGGTCGGACAGACGTAACTTGTTTATCTCATCATCAGTGGAAACGTTGAAGCGTTAGGGTTATCAAGATATTTTGTTTTGGACTTACGTCAAAGCCACGCTGTAGGTGTTTAAACTTTTGATCTGAACATTTGATATCTTGAGTCTGCTGCACAGAGATGGATCTAATGTCTAGAGTTGAGGTTGTCCAGATAGCAGTTTGGGCGACTGGGGCTGTGATGTAGAGTCGCTGTCTACCAATAGAAGGGTAGGGGGTTTGATCCCCAAGTTTCTCTCGATGGCATGGCCAATATGTGTTAGCTTCTCTGAGCAGTTGGCACCTTGTATGGCAGCTTCTGCTTTATGAATTGTGTGAATTGTGTGAGTCGTTAAATGCTGCGCCAAGAGGGTAAACACTGGAAAAGCATGATAGAAATGCAGTCCAATAACCAGTCTGTTGCACCATGACCTACAATCATTTTCTGTTTAGACTTTCTGACATAGCAACAGTGGAGCTTAAAGTGTCTTATCGTATACTGTACAGTGAGTGTGTGTAACCAATAGATATGAATCAGAGTCACCAGTGCTATGACTCTGTGAGGCTGTACTTCCATATCTCAGTGATCTGTGTTTGAGGACAGCCTCAGTGCTTTTGGCTCCATGTCCTCTCATATTTCCCCGAAAGACGGCCACCCAAAACTTCCCCGCATTTCAAATGTTATTCAGTTTTCTCCTCTTGTTTTAGTTGTTCCAAATTCTGACACAAAACTAAAGCTTTTCAAAACTGTTGTGAGGATAACAGCATGTCTGTCCTGATATTACTTTAGCTGTGACTATCTGCGAGATACCTGTAGTTTATAAAAACAGACAAAACCTTTCTTTTATTGAATACATTTTTTTTAATTTTTTGTTTTTTTTGTTTCATGTTCTTCATGAAAGTTGCACATTTGTGTTTTTATATTTGCATCGTTTCTGAAGCTGCTTGTTTTCTTCCGTTTGCGCCTATTGGCCACCGTACATACTCTTTAGCTCAATGAGATTCCCTGATTAAAAGTTATATGACAGTTACTGGTTGCACCTTAGACTTCCTTATGCAAGCCTAAAGTGAACTCCCTTCCTGTCAGTTTGATTCACTTTTTATTTTAATGACAGACACGATTACAAAAATAAATGTGGTTTGTAGTTTTTACGGAAAGTTAAATCCAAATCAGTAGACTGGACTTTCTGTCCTTTAATGTGACAACTCTTTAAAAGCCCCAGCTGACTTCATGTCTTTCCAGATGAATCAGTTATCTCCTGTCAAAAAAGGTCGTCTGTTTGAATGAATGCAGATGGCAGTCCAATGTAAGGGAGTAAGCGAGTGCAGGATGAACACGGATTTCAAATATATATATTTTTATTATGAGCTCCTGACAGAGAGCCTGTTACTCCGGTGAGGCGCTGAGTCATCATGTGGAAACACCTCAGGAAGACGTGCATGTGCGGGGAAAAAGACAAAGTTATGTAACATGTTTCCTCGTGCAACAACCTGCAGAGGGTGTGACTGCAGAGACACACATAACGGACTCACACACTGACACCTGAACACACTTTTCCGCACAGCAAACAGCAGAGAGTCCCAGGAGAAGACGGAGGATGCTGCAGGGGGGAGGACTGAGGGAGAGCAGGGTGGGGGGGAGTAACAGGGCGGGGGGGAGTAACAGGGCCGTGCTGGTGTCAGTGGCTCAGTTTGACCCCGGGGTGAGGCTCGGGAGGAGGCCTGGAGCCCAGAGAGACACCAAGAAACTCCACAAAACGCTCAGCAAACTGGGCTTCAGAGTGGAGATCCACAGCGACCTGAGCGGGGACCAGATCTACCAGCTGTTCCTGGAAGGTAACACACACACACACACACACACACACACACACACACACACACACACACAGACACACACAAAACACATACTGAATAACACACACACACACACACAGTTAGACTACTCAGGAAGGTAAAACGCTCACACACACATACTAAGTTTATAAAGACTCAGAAAGGTAACACACTCTGCCTAACACACACACACACACACACACACACACACACACACACACACACACACACACACACACACACACAAACTGGATGTTTCGAGACACATGTGTAATGTGTGTATAGTATAGAAAGATAGATATCGAAATATAAAGTGTGTGTGAGGGATTGTTCCACCATGAGCCTGCAGAACAGCTTCAGTGCTTTAACAACGCGTTGTGTAATAACTCATCAACATGTCATTCAATTTAACATCATAAAGTGACGCACACAGCTGGGAGACCAGGAGACACTAAAGAGCGACGCACACAGCTGGGAGACCAGGGGACACTAAAGAGTGACGCACACAGCTGGGAGACCAGGAGACACTAAAGAGCGACGCACACAGCTGGGAGACCAGGGGACACTAAAGAGTGACGCACACAGCTGGGAGACCAGGGGACACTAAAGAGCGACGCACACAGCTGGGAGACCAGGGGACACTAAAGAGCGACGCACACAGCTGGAGACCAGGGGACACTAAAGAGTGACGCACACAGTTGGGAGACCAGGGGACACTAAAGAGTGACGCACACAGCTGGGAGACCAGGGGACACTTAAAAGTGACGCACACAGCTGGGAGACCAGGGGACACTAAAGAGCGACGCACACAGCTGGGAGACCAGGGGACACTAAAGAGTGACGCACACAGCTGGGAGACCAGGAGACACTAAAGAGCGACGCACACAGCTGGGAGACCAGGGGACACTAAAGAGTGACGCACACAGCTGGGAGACCAGGGGACACTAAAGAGCGACGCACACAGCTGGGAGACCAGGGGACACTAAAGAGCGACGCACACAGCTGGGAGACCAGGGGACACTAAAGAGTGACGCACACAGTTGGGAGACCAGGGGACACTAAAGAGTGACGCACACAGCTGGGAGACCAGGGGACACTTAAAAGTGACGCACACAGCTGGGAGACCAGGGGACACTAAAGAGCGACGCACACAGCTGGGAGACCAGGGGACACTAAAGAGTGACGCACACAGTTGGGAGACCAGGGGACACTAAAGAGTGACGCACACAGCTGGGAGACCAGGGGACACTTAAAAGTGACGCACACAGTTGGGAGACCAGGGGACACTAAAGAGTGACTCACACAGCTGGAGACCAGGGGACACTAAAGAGTGACGCACACAGCCGGGAGACCAGGGGACACTAAAGAGTGACACACACAGTTTGGTGACGTTCAGGATTATAAAGCTGAACAGCTGTCTCTGTCTCAGAGTGAGTCTGTCTCATAACTGGAAGTGTTTGTCAGTATATCTGAAATGACTAGGTTAGCTACGTTAGCTAGCTAGCTTACAGCAGATCTGCAGTAACATCAGAAGGAGTCATGTGATCACATTGTTCAAATAAGACCATCAAATATTTAATGGTAAGTTTCCAACAAACAGAGACAGTTGTCCAGCTTTATAATCCTGAACCTCACCAAGCGCTCCGTCCCAGCTGTGTGCGTCACTCTTTAGTGTCCCCTGGTCTCCCAGCTGTGTGCGTCACTCTTTAGTGTCCCCTGGTCTCCCAGCTGTGAGCGTCACTCTTTAGTGTCCCCTGGTCTCCCAGCTGTGTGCGTCACTCTTTAGTGTCCCCTGGTCTCCCAGCTGTGTGCGTCACTCTTTAGTGTCCCCTGGTCTCCCAGCTGTGAGCGTCACTCTTTAGTGTCCCCTGGTCTCCCAGCTGTGAGCGTCACTCTTTAGTGTCCCCTGGTCTCCCAGCTGTGTGCGTCACCCTTTAGTGTCCCCTGGTCTCCCAGCTGTGTGCGTCACCCTTTAGTGTCCCCTGGTCTCCCAGCTGTGTGCGTCCCTCTTTAGTGTCCCCTGGTCTCCCAGCTGTGTGCGTCACCCTTTAGTGTCCCCTGGTCTCCCAGCTGTGTGCGTCACTCTTTAGTGTCCCCTGGTCTCCCAGCTGTGTGCGTCACTCTTTAGTGTCCCCTGGTCTCCCAGCTGTGTGCGTCACCCTTTAGTGTCCCCTGGTCTCCCAGCTGTGTGCGTCACTCTTTAGTGTCCCCTGGTCTCCCAGCTGTGTGCGTCACTCTTTAGTGTCCCCTGGTCTCCCAGCTGTATGCGTCACTCTTTAGTGTCCCCTGGTCTCCGTTGTGTTTTGAGCTTCTTGCAGGGTTTTGTATTTGCTGCGCATGTCTCCTCAAGTTGCTGAATGTTCTCTAAACGCTGCATGTGTTGACAAGTCGCTGAAGATGTTTCTTCATGTGGAACATTTGTGTTTTTATAATTGCATCGATTCTGAAGCTGCAGCGTGTTCCTCCTGATGGAAATGTTTGTTGTAGCACGTTTGCACCTGTAGGTATTTAATACCGCTAGAAATAGATCCTCAGGTTATATAATGGAAATGAAAGTAAAACCTGACATAGTTAATTATTACATAAAGTATTATGTAAAACTCTTGATCATCAAGTTTGACTCTTTAGTGACTCTTGGTCTTTGTCCTTGATGTGTTTGCTGAAACATCAGGACACACACCCAGATAATAAACAGACTGAGTTTATCAGCTGCTTATCGCTCAGAGACTGAACCGCACAGGGCAGGTCCATCATTAGCAGAAAATGTGTAGTGTGAATATGAAGTATAATATAAGTACCTTAATGAGTAAACACTCACGCTGTACACTTTAATGACAGTTAGTATACCTAATGTACTGCCCCGTAAACTGCAATATATGTATGCATTTAAATGATGTGTCTATGCAAGAAAATATATATTATATAACTGGTTTTAATCTGTAAATAATGTGATTTGATTTGTTTTAATTATTATTATTTATTTGTTGTTATTTTTTTTCCTCATAAAACATAATGGCATTTTTTTAATTGTATTTATAATAATTATAATAATTATTATATTATTATTATTATTTATTTTTTTAATATTATTATAATTTATTGTTTTTTATATTATGGCATGTTCTGTCGTGAGTTGAGGAAAAGTACTTGTCATCAAGATATGTATATGTTGCATCATCACTGACACAGTCATGTACATACTTGTGCAACACAAACACACACACACACACACACACACACACACACACACACACACACACACACACACACACACACACACACACACACACCCACACCTTACTGACAGAGAGCAAGCATACATCCTGTCCTATACAGTAATTACTGCATACTTTCTGCATTGTTTAACCGTGTGTGTGTGTGTGTGTGTGTGTGTGTGTGTGTGTGTGTGTGTGTGTGTGTGTGTGTGTGTGTGCAGAGAGCAGGCGCCCTGTTAAGGATTGTTTTCTCGCCGTCTTGTCGTCTCACGGTGACGAGGGCTGTGTGTTCGGGGCTGATGGGAAACCTGTCCTTCTGTCACGCATTTACAATTACTTCGACAACGAGTGCTTTGAGGAAAAGGCCAAAGTGTTCCTGATACAGGTCTCTACAGGACACACACACACACACACACACACACACACACACACACACACACACACACACACACACACACACACACACACACACACACAACATCTATATCTGTAGTAGATTAAACCGATTTCTCAGTTACTGTCAGCTACATCTCGCTGCTTCTGGAGATAAATCCAGTTCTTTAACCCTTGTCGTGTTCGGGTCAAATCTGACCGTGTTACTACTTCCATCAATCATAAATATTGTGTTTTATATTTTATTGCTTCAAGGCCTTCAGATATACTCCACAGTAGGCATTTAAACATATACAATTGCTGATAGCCACTTTCATTGAATTATGGTGTTCATGGTCGAAAATGACCCCCATGGAAATTCATGGGTAACTGTATAGATTATGTTCATCCATCACAGAGTACACACACATCGAGAAAAGGTTCATTTTGAATACATTTTAGTTTGTATTCTTTGTATATTCACTGCAGTTGTTCATGTAAACCAGTAGTCTTAGACATTGTTTACAGTATAAGCACATGATTTTCACAAGATACAGGGATGAAATTGTTTAATCATAATTGGGTGTTTACGGTTTATTTATGTATTTGGTTTGTTATTTTATCTTTTCTTGATTACCATTTTCCTCTTTCATGTATTTGTTTGTTTATTTATTTATTTGTTGTTTATTTATTTGTTGTTTTTATGATTTTGATTTGTTTGTTTTTCAATAACAAATGTATTTTTTTAAGCAAAAAATAAAAATGTTAATAATTTAGTTTTTGGGAGAAGGGGTGATTCGAATGTGTAATTAAGTAGATCATTTGTTTATATATCATTTGTAAGTCAGTAATATTTTTGTTTATCAGTTTGTACAGTATCATGATTCTCATGTTTCATTTCATTATTATTTTTTTGTATTATTGTTTTACACATTAGAAATAAATCAAATCAAATCAAAAATAATAAAGTGTGTGTGTGGGATGAACCCCCCCTGATGACTGTGTTTCCCTGCAGGCGTGTCGGGGGGGCGCTCTGGATGACGGCGTGGAGGTGGACTCAGTCACTGACAGCAGCGAGTGCAGCTTCACTCAACATCTCTCTGTTCCCATAGACACAGCTGTGATGTACGCCACGGCTCCAGGTAAACTGCACCTGTACTGTACCAACATTAGCCGCCTTTGGCTTAGCGGTGGTGACGTGAAGTCATGTGACCGTGCTGTAGTTCCTTTACAGCCCAACATTAGCCACCTTTAGCTTAGCGGTGGTGACGTGAAGTCATGTGACCGTGCTGTAGTTCCTTTATAGCCCAACATTAGCCGCCTTTAGCTTAGCGGTGGTGACGTGAAGTCATGTGACCGTGCTGTAGTTCCTTTATAGCCCAACATTAGCCGCCTTTAGCTTAGCGGTCGTGACGTGAAGTAATGTGACCATGCTGTAGTTCCTTTATAGCCCATTATTAGCCACTTTTGGCTTAGCGGTGGTGACGTGAAGTCATGTGACCGTGCTGTAGTTCCTTTGTAGCCCATTATTAGCCACCTTTAGCTTAGCGGTGGTGACGTGAAGTCATGTGACCGCGCTGTAGTTCCTTTATAGCCCAACATTAGCCACCTTTAGCTTAGCGGTGGTGACGTGAAGTCATGTGACCATGCTGTAGTTCCTTTATAGCCCAACATTAGCCACCTTTAGCTTAGCGGTGGTGACGTGAAGTAATGTGACCGTGCTGTAGTTCCTTTATAGCCCAACGTTAGCCGCCTTTAGTTTAGCGATGGTGACGTGAAGTCATGTGACCATGCTGTAGTTCCTTTATAGCCCATTATTAGCCACCTTTAGCTTAGCGGTGGTGACGTGAAGTCATGTGACCGTGCTGTAGTTCCTTTATAGCCCATTATTAGCCACCTTTAGCTTAGCGGTGGTAACGTGAAGTCATGTGACCGTGCTGTAGTTCCTTTATAGCCCAACATTAGCCACCTTTAGCTTAGCGGTGGTGACGTGAAGTCATGTGACCGTGCTGTAGTTCCTTTATAGCCCAACATTAGCCACCTTTAGCTTAGCGGTGGTGACGTGAAGTCACGTGACCAAGCTGTAGTTCCTTTATAGCCCAACATTAGCCACTTTTAGCTTAGCGGTCGTGACGTGAAGTCAAGACCGTGCTGTAGTTCAAGGTTCAAGGTTCAAGGTTCTTTATTGTCAATCTGACATAGCTACAGAGTAATTATGTAGTTGAAAATCTTATGTCACAGGCTTCTCCAACAATGCAACATAATAACATAATAACAAATCCTTCAGTGTTTCCTGGTCTGACGTCCTCCCTCCTCCTCTCCTCAGGTTACGGAGCCTTCATGCACCCTCTGGGCTCGGTCTTCCTGCAGACTTTCTGCCGCTTGTTGCAGGAGGAAGGGAACCGTGAGCTGGAGCTGACCCGCCTGATGACCCGTCTCTCTCACAGCGTGGCCTTCACCTTCCAGGCCAAAGGAGGCGCTCTGGCCGGGAAGAAGGAGATGCCGTGCTTCCTTACTCGACTGACCAGAGAAGTGTTCCCGTTCGCCTCCATGCAATAGAGTGGTGCAGGAACGAGTCCTAAAACCAGGAAGGGAGCTAGCATTTTACCACTTCCTGTTTCTTCGTCTCAGACAAGCCCCCAGGAAGTGCGCCGGACTCAGATGAAAATATTCGTGCTGGCCAAACGGCGGTACTACACTTCCTTTTGGTTGCCAGGCCCGGAAACACTTTTTCCCATTGACTTACATGGGGAAAGAGTGGTCTGTAAATCGTTGGATAATTTTTTTTAAACTAAATAAACTACCCAGTATGAACACTTGTATAGCCCTTATTAAAAACATTCGTTCCTCAAGTTGTAAAAATGTGCTAATAACGTTATTCTGTGAGTTATTTCCCTCTGCATTATGAACGCGCATCTAACCCACGGGACCGCGCCGCCCGGCACGTTCATGTTACGTGTTCAGCACTAGTAAATGCGTTTATCTTTACCCATGGATGCACAATAAGAACGGACCCATATCGCCTTACTGCCAGCCCACGGAGCTGTAATAATGGATATATTGCACATGTTTGCTGTAATTCATCATTTGTAAAATATTATACTACATGGGCTGTATGATTAAATCTTGTACCGTAAATGTTGTATTAAATAAAGTTAATATTACCGACGTAGATTAACGTCCCTGTAGCTTCTTATTGCACTAAGAAGCTTATTGCACTGTGTATATATATATACATATATATATATATATATATATACAGTGCAATAATTCTTTCATGCTAAATGAAGCTCTGTTGCTTGGATATCACTAGATCCTGTTACAGCGTAATATAAAAGTACATAACGATTGATGTGTAAATTAGCATAATTACTAGCTAACCGCTAGCTGCTAACTGCCGCCTCGTTAATATCAAATCTATCATAACAAACATTACCATGCTGTCATGAACGTGCGGTGCTGTTACGTGTACGCAAATGGACGTGCTTGATGTGAACGAGCATTTTGGGGGGCAAGGTTAAAGTTGCGCATGCGCTATGAGCGCACATACGGGTACTTCTCAGGCATGCCGGGTAATCTGTGACGTTTCGCTCTCTCAAAAGTTGGGCCATTTTATCATCATGCGCGAATGAGCAACTCTCATAGGAATGAATGAGGCCCCGCCTCCCACGCTGTATCCAGTTCAACCTGATCTCACCAGAATGCGTGACTCCACCGACTCCTTAACACTGCATTGCGTGGTGGAGTCACGAACTTTGTTACATTTACGTGTCTGCACCACGCAAACAACGCCAATGTAAAGTGAATGAGGCTCCTTTGTCGTGGTGCACACACGCATTTCTACAACGTCCAGCAGTGAGCTTTTATTCTATAAAACGTTTTTAAAATCTACTTTATAGCTTGTAGTAACTCACAGGAGGCTTCTTTTATTTTATTTGTATTCATAATAATTTTTATTTTTCGTCAGAATGTATTATGGTGCATTATTCACCAATGTTTGTTCTCAAAAAACAATGTATTGTAAGTAATACAACTGTGATTTTTATTAAATTAGTTCGTTTTTAAGGAATGCCAGAGCTTCAGCTGTGTCAAAGAGATTGTTCCCTTTAGTTAACGTTATTTAAAAGATAATTATATTCCTATTTGATTAAGTACCCTTTATTGTATTACGGACCCAAAGAGCTGAGCGTCCATTCCCATTGGATAACAGAGCATTTTACACCCGGAAGTAAGTATTCTCCTTACTGTCCATTGATTTTATTTACAGTGATATCTGCACTACTCATCAACTCAAAAACACCAGATTATCCTTGTTAATTACACAACATTGATTGGTTTAAATTGTGTACAATGCTTTTGTATTTTCCCCTTTCGATTCGGAGAAACAAATATGTTTTCGGAGTGTGTGGATGGTAGAAGACACTACACTACCCAGAATCCTCAGCTATTGTTCCGCTTTGCCTCAAGCTCTGTGATTGGTTGACCTCCAACTGCATTCCAATGAAAAAAACGTTTCGTCAAAGATCAAATCATACTTTATTCAGCAGTGCTTGCTTTACTCTTTGAAAGTCATCACATGAATGCATTGTAATGAATGGTTTGGCTGCATTAAACATTACACATCTGTCGTAGTTCTTTATTTATCTACAGAGATCGGGCCTCAGAATGGACCGGAAACTATTCTTTTACCGTTCTATTTTAATTTCACAATAAAGTTAGTAGTAATAATTTGTTTTGATATTATTGTTTTTTATTAACTACTAGACCGCTGGGTCATGTTAAGACCATCTTTTCTGTGTTGCTGTGGGTTTTTTACATCGCTTTTGTGTTACAAATATCAAAACAATAACAGAATATATCCGTCGTAAACTAAACCAGAAACAGCAGTATATTTTATTTTGTTAACACTGTAAACTTGACAGCTTTTTAACCCGCACCTCCTACTGGTTAAAGCACGTTATTACACGTTTAGAGTAATGCAATGCAGGTAGATTGGGTTGCTTTTTATTGACTGTTTTAAAATGCCTTTTTCTTAATGTCTTTCATTTTTGTAAAGCACTTTTGAATGTGTTATATTTGATGAAAACATTTAAATATTAAGAGTACATACTCTTAATATAGTGGGAAAGTGGAAGGTCAATGATATACATAATATAGAATAGAAAATATCAAGAAGATACTGTAAGTGATCTCTACAATAAAACAGTTTAGTGCCTGATAGGAGGATGTGCAAAACAGACAAACTAATAAGGCTTTATTTAAACATGAAAGAATACTTTAGGTTAAGGTCTTCTTTTAAATAAGAAAAAAGCTTTGGGGGTATCTACAGATATTAAGCCTGACAAAGTACTTAACGTCTAATATATTGCATGGTTTGTTTTGGAACTTGACAATCAACTTTCCTTCAATGTTAACTATGTTGAAGCACTTATTTTAACTGATATTATACATATTAATTATACTCTTATAAGATGTATGTAGATAGTATAAGAAATGTGCAGAATATGTTTAATGGTGGAGGTACACAGATATCGATAGATGTCTTGTGATGCACTGTTGATGAACCTGTGACCCAAGTGTTTCATTCATTGCATAACTACACCGTAGTTGTGTATATGATATGTCAATAAACCTTAAAAAATCTTGAAATCTTGAAAGGGATGTGCAAAATAGCCATTATATACAGTTTTTAATTAACTATTAGTAGAGAATAACGAGTAATGAATATGCTTTAGGGATCTGCAGATACATATTTAGTCTTCTCAAGCACCCACTACCAAATATCTCGCCTGATTGTTGGCTGAATTCACTGAATTTTACTGAATTCTGATTTAAGGGTTGTTTATATTTCACATCATTAATCCAAATCTGTAAAGTAACTAAAATAAATGTAGTGGAGTAAAAATACCAGGTTAACCTTAAAGAAAGCCCTCAGGATTATAAAAGACCCCCATCACCCCACAAACTGTTCTGTCTGCTGCCGTCTGGCAGGCGGTACCGCAGCATCCGGACTAAAACCACCAGACTCAGGGACAGTTTCATCCCACAGGCCATAAGACTATTAAACACCTGAACTTAGAAACAACATCCATAACATTCATCTGGCTGCTACTTAGAAATTATTTATCTAATATATCATATTCCAATCACTTGTATATAGACTCTTATTGCACTATTTCACTTTTTTACTATTTTTCTTTTTGTATTTACTTGCACTATTTGTTCTGTGTAGCCTATCTGTTTTATTGTGTTGCACTGTTGGAGGAGCCTGTGACCTAAGGGGGGGGTAGGACACGTTCTAAGCACATGGTGTAGTCCCATAGCTGAGGATTCTGGGTAGTGTAGTGCCTTCTGCCATCCACACACTACGAACAAATATTTGTTTCTCCGAATCGAAAGGGGAAAATACAAAAGCATTGTACACAATTTAAACCAATCAATGTTGTGTAATTAACAAGGATAATCTGGTGTTTTTGAGTTGATGAGTAGTGCAGATATCACTGTAAATAAAATCAATGGACAGTAAGGAGAATACTTACTTCCGGGTGTCAAATGCTCTGTTATCCAATGGGAATGGACGCTCAGCTCTTTGGGTCCGTAATACAATAAAGGGTACTTAATCAAATAGGAATATAATTATCTTTTAAATAACGTTAACTAAAGAGAACAATCTCTTTGACACAGCTGAAGCTCTGGCCTTCCTTAAAAACGAACTAATTTAATAAAAATCACAGTTGTATTACACACAATGCATTGTTTTTTGAGAACAAACATTGGTGAATAATGCACCATAATACATTCTGACGAAAAATAAAAATTATTATGAATACAAATAAAATAAAAGAAGCCTCCTGTGAGTTACTACAAGCTATAAAGTAGATTTTAAAAACGTTTTATAGAATAAAAGCTCACTGCTGGACGTTGTAGAAATGCGTGTGTGCACCACGACAAAGGAGCCTCATTCACTTTACATTGGGGTTGTTTGCGTGGTGCAGACACGTAAATGTAACAAAGTTCGTGACTCCACCACGCAATGCGGTGTTAAGGAGTCGTGGTGGAGTCACGCATTCTGGTGAGACCAGGTTGATCCAGTTCTTATTATACATCCATGGTCTCAGAGTCAATGGGATTTTTGAACTAGTTTTTGGAAAATAGCTGGAATAAGGTCTGTGGTTGAGACACATTGAAGAGACAGATCACGTTTTGTTCTACGACATTAAATACATCAGCAGTGACCCCGCTGGTGATTCTTAAAGAGTTGACGTGTCTGAAAAACGATGGTTGTTACCAAGTGGCTGAATAGGACTACAGAAGTTGTGGAGGACGTTGTACGTCATTACGCTGAACACGTAAACACTCCAAGTTTGTTTGCCCTGTTCTTCTTGAGAGCAAGTACCTGGCTATCTGGCCATTAGATATATGATTAGAACATTATAAAAGTAGGGTAGACATGTGGAGATTATCCTGAACAAAACGTGCATTTATCAAACAGCTTCGTTTCTCACAGATCTTATTTTTTACAATATTCCAAAATCCTATGGAGAAATCCCGTTGCTTTTTTGTCGAAGGAACCAGCAGCTTGGTTCCAGGTCGGCCTACAAACATAAGTCATCACTGCACCGCTCTATTGAAATAATTTCAAAGCAGAAATGTCAAGCATCATCTAGTTTGAGTTTCGAGCAAATTTGCTTTCACCTACGGCAACGTTACATAATTTTAAATATCATAACGTTTTCACCAATTGGTCAGAAGAACCAAGTTCATTTTAAATATGTTTACAGACAAATTGATGAAATTATATGGCAGATTAATCAGTAAAAAATATGTGGTTACAGCTCTGTTCAATCTTTACAAAGATAAGCTGTGGCTCAGTGGATAGAGTGCTGGACTTTGAATCAGGGGGTCGCAAGTTCGAGTCCCACTGCAGTCAGCATGTCGTTGTGTCCCTGAGACATCTCACCCCAAATTGCTCCTGTGGGGATTGTCCATAGTACTGAATGTATGTTAGTCGCTTTGGATAAAAGCGTCTAACAAATTACATGTAATAAGTTAGCTTTTCCCACGCCTCGACACGGACTCCTTCCATCAACTAGACTGGAGAAACCTGAATGCATGTGTGGAGTCAGTTCTCATTAGCTCATTAGGCTGTGATCGAATAGTCCAACAAATCAGCTCATTGTGTTTGTATTGATCCACATTAATCCACATTAGTATAATTGTATGAAGCTTTCAGAATAAACAGCCGATGGATATTTATTTCTACCTTCAGATGACGTGAGAAACCTGTTTGTATTTGTATTTATATTTTGAATTCCTGTAGAAAATCTAAAGATGTCATCAAGGAAACTGCTTGTCTGCTGAAATACTCTGCATATTGTACATACTCTGAAGTTCACGTGTGTGTGTGTGTGTGTGTGTGTGTGTGTGTGTGTGTGTGTGTGTGTGTGTGTGTGTGTGTGTGTGTGTGTGTGTGTGTTTACGTGTGTGTGTTTACGTGTGTTACCTCACAATAAAGAATGATTTTAATGTTTTAACTTCCATTTCATTTGTTGATTTATGTTGCTCATATCTTTTCAATATTATAAATGTCTTTATTTTATATATTTTTATTTTATTTTTAAATTATGTTCTCCTCGATATTTTTACAATTTGTATGTATTTATTCCTTTGTATTTCGATATTTATTTAATTGGTATTCTTATTCTTTAACATTGCATCCATGATTTTTAACAAACACGACACCAGCGCCCTCTAGTGACTTCACTTCCAAACTACATGTGCATTTGAGAGAGCTCTGAATGTACATACTAACTTACTAATAATAATACTGGGGTACTTTTACTCAAGTAACATTTTGAATTCAGGTCTTTTAATTGTAACAGAGTATTCCTACACGTTTCCTCAAGTACAAGATCTGAGTACTTCTACTTTTCCTCAAGTACAAGATCTGAGTACTTCTACTTTTACTCAAGTACAAGATCTGAGTACTTCTACTTTTACTAAAGTACAGGATCTGAGACGTACTTCTACTTTTACTAAAGCACAGGATCTGAGTACTTCTCCCACCTCTGCGGATCAGTGACGTCACAGAGGGGAGGAGCCAGGTGCGTGCCTTCACCTCGGAGCTCTTTCCGTGGATTAAAAACACAGGAAAGTGAACTTCTCTGCAGCTTCTTCAGGTCGGTGGGCTTTAAAATATAACAGAGCCTCGGTTTGGTTCTCCTCAGTTCTGGTTCTCCAGAGTCCTGGTTCTCCTGCAGTGAGCTCCTGACAGAGAGAACATGTCCAATGGGAAAGAGGCAAATGCTGCAGAAAAGTGAGTAGTGAAACTTTATATGTCCGCTCTCTGGATCAACTTTTACTGGTAAAAAAAACAACCTGTCAAGGAAATAGTGCAAAAATACTAATATCACTCCGCTGCTCCAGGAAACGCTAACTTCGTTCCCCTGTAGTTCATCACAAAAACATATGTTTGGTGCTGTTTCATCCCATTTTGTGTCTTCAATATTGCACAGCTTTTCGAAGAACACATAACAAACAAAAAATGTAAAACTCCCTCAAACTCCCAAAGCAAATTAACTGTAACTGTGTCTTATCATCCAATACTTTATGCGAAAACGTGGAATAGAAACTACTAATTGTTTACTATTTTTGTGATGGTGCTGAAACAACCATTTTCCTCAATGTGTGTGTTCAGAAACTTAATGGCTGGATGTACGACTACATTTACCTACAACTTTTACTTAATTATGGTCTCTTCTTAGAAACTCACAAAGACCACTTATTGCTTAATAATATTCTTATGTTTTGGTTCATTTATACAGCAATCTAAGTTAATAAAGATATTCTGTATGTTATAAAATCTCTTAAATTAATACAAAAATAAGAACTGCAGCTGAATTGTTTCGTATAATAGACATTAAAAAGCCCGTTGATGTATTTACTTCTTTATATGTATTTGAATGTCTTGTCTGTTTTGGATTTATGAAATGTCTGTCTTTTGCATGCACCTTGTCCAATAAATTTATTATGATATATGTGAAAGCAATGATGTTTTGTACATATACACCTGTATGTTCTGTGTGAATGATGCCTTGATGCTTTGAGGAGTCGTTAAGACTGGATAAAGCGTTATATAATTAGTCCCTTTGCCCCTTACCATGTATCTCACTGATGCCACTCAAATGAGTCTAATAGTATTGCACAGTGGTGGTAAAACGGGGATATTTCCACTTCTGTCGTGGTAAAGATGCTCCTATGGGATGAAGTATTTCTGTTGTGGACCCTGAAGGCAGCATCTCCCTGGTTCCCTCCACAAAATACCAACGAGATTTCTCCATGTGATTTTGGATTATAGCAGAAAATAATCTCTGTTGCGAACCAGTGTTTTTTATTCTTTAAGGCAAGGCAAGTTTATTTATATAGCACCTTTCAACACAAAGCAATTCAAAGTGCTTTATAAAAATGAAAGACATTAAGAGCATTAAGAAATAGTGCAGCAGAAAAATATAAAAAAAATTCAAATACAGGGTTTTAGGACTCATTCCTGCACCAGTCTTTAATGTGTTTAGTTGGTTGCTGTGAACCTCTTTCTGCATGCCATATGGATCCTGTGTGTTTATCAGTGTTCCCCCCCGACACACACACACACACACACACACACACACACACACACACACACACACACACACACACACACACACACACACCCCTTACTACACACACTCAGTGTATTTGCTGTGTGTGTTGCAGCTCCTCTCAGATGACTCTGAAAGAGAGTCTGGATGAATGCATGGAGGCTCTGGATCTCTTCCTGAACAACCACTTCAGCGAGAGCCTGGATAAACTGCGGCCGAGGTAACGCAATAATCGCCGAGTCATGTCTAGATCCACTTCCTGTCTGAGTGTGAGGCGGTGGTGGAAGAAGCACTAACACTAAGATATTACTTTATCATTTTATAATGCAGTACATATGCCTGTACTGGGACATGTCTCCATGCTTTAATGTTCGGACATCACACTGAAGTCACACCTTAATTCATATAATTAAAGAGTCCTCTCCTACTGATGTTCAGGTGTATATCAGTATTTAGTGTCTCTACTTTAAAGAGTCCTCTCCTACTGATGTTCAGGTGTATATCAGTATGTAGTGTCTCTACTTTAAAGAGTCCTCTCCTGCTGATGTTCAGGTGTATATCAGCATGTAGTGTCTCTACTTTAAAGAGTCCTCTCCTGCTGATGTTCAGGTCTATATCAGTATGTAGTGTCTCTACTTTAAATAGTCCTCTCCTGCTGATGTTCAGGTGTATATCAGTATGTAGTCTCTCTACTTTAAAGAGTCCTCTCCTACTGATGTTCAGGTGTATATCAGTATTTAGTGTCTCTACTTTTAAAGAGTCCTCTCCTACTGATGTTCAGGTGTATATCAGTATGTAGTCTCTCTACTTTAAAGAGTCCTCTCCTACTGATGTTCAGGTGTATATCAGTATGTAGTCTCTCTACTTTAAAGAGTCCTCTCCTACTGATGTTCAGGTGTATATCAGTATTTAGTGTCTCTACTTTTAAAGAGTCCTCTCCTACTGATGTTCAGGTGTATATCAGTATGTAGTGTCTCTACTTTAAAGAGTCCTCTCCTGCAGATGTTCAGGTGTATATCAGTATGTAGTGTCTCTACTTTAAAGAGTCCTCTGCTGCTGATGTTCAGGTGTATATCAGTATGTAGTGTCTCTACTTTAAAGAGTCCTCTCCTGCTGATGTTCAGGTGTATATCAGTATGTAGTGTCTCTACTTTAAAGAGTCCTCTCCTGCTGATGTTCAGGTGTATATCAGTATGTAGTGTCTCTACTTTAAAGAGTCCTCTTCTGCTGATGTTCAGGTGTATATCAGTATGTAGTGTCTCTACTTTAAAGAGTCCTCTCCTGCTGATGTTCAGGTGTATATCAGTATGTAGTATCTCTACTTTAAAGAGTCCTCTCCTGCTGATGTTCAGGTGTATATCAGTATGTAGTGTCTCTACTTTAAAGAGTCCTCTCCTACTGATGTTCAGGTGTATATCAGTATGTAGTGTCTCTACTTTAAAGAGTCCTCTCCTGCTGATGTTCAGGTCTATATCAGTATGTAGTGTCTCTACTTTAAATAGTCCTCTCCTGCTGATGTTCAGGTGTATATCGGTATGTAGTCTCTCTACTTTAAAGAGTCCTCTCCTACTGATGTTCAGGTGTATATCAGTATTTAGTGTCTCTACTTTAAAGAGTCCTCTCCTGCAGATGTTCAGGTGTATATCAGTATATAGTGTCTCTACTTTAAAGAGTCCTCTCCTGCTGATGTTCAGGTGTATATCAGTATGTAGTGTCTCTACTTTAAAGAGTCCTCTCCTGCTGATGTTCAGGTGTATATCAGCATGCAGCGTCTCTACTTTAAAGAGTCCTCTCCTGCTGATGTTCAGGTGTATATCAGTATGTAGTGTCTCTACTTTAAAGAGTCCTCTCCTGCTGATGTTCAGGTGTATATCAGTATGTAGTGTCTCTACTTTAAAGAGTCCTCTGCTGCTGATGTTCAGGTGTATATCAGTATGTAGTGTCTCTACTTTAAAGAGTCCTCTCCTGCTGATGTTCAGGTGTATATCAGTATGTAGTGTCTCTACTTTAAAGAGTCCTCTCCTGCTGATGTTCAGGTGTATATCAGTATGTAGTGTCTCTACTTTAAAGAATCCTCTCCTGCTGATGTTCAGGTGTATATCAGTATGTAGTGTCTCTACTTTAAAGAGTCCTCTCCTACTGATGTTCAGGTGTATATCAGTATGTAGTGTCTCTACTTTAAAGAGTCCTCTCCTGCTGATGTTCAGGTGTATATCAGTATGTAGTGTCTCTACTGTGACATGTCTCCATGCTTTAATGTTCAAAAAGCTCTTTATTTTTCTCATACTGCCTGTGCTGCAGCACCTCTTTTCACCCTCTGTCTGAAACCAGAGCCTTCTCTCTGTTGTGATTGGTCAACCTGCTTAGAGATGTCCCGCCCCTTAGCCTATCACGTACAATGTGTTGGAGCGCTAGCCAATAGAAGCTTGAATGTTTCATAGTGACGTCATTATGTTCCTGAAGTAAACAAAGGAGGCAAATGTTAATGGGTTTATATTTTGTATTGGCTAATAATCAGTATCTGTGGAAAGCTGTCTGATAAATGTAGTGGAGTAGAAGCACAACATGTAAATACACAAGTAAAGTATCTTCATATTCAAGTATCAAGTACTTGATTAAATGTACTTTATTACACTTCACCACAATGGTTCCAGGTTCACTGTATTCTCTATTTAAGCACATTTCAGGGTGGCGTGTCTTTTAAACATGATGTCAGCAGATTTCAGTCTATGTTAAATAGTTCCTGTAATGTGCGTTCAGTCGCAGTTGGTTTCCTGTCGGCCATGACTCGCGGCTGGCTTCACTTCTCCAGGATGTGAGGTGTTTGCTGAAGCTGACGCCCAGCGACTGACTGATTCAACAGCCTTGCAGAATAAACACTGAGCAAGAAAGACTGGGACTGCAGAGCAGATAGGAAGGATAAAGAGAGCGCTGTATTTACTCTTATCTTTACCCAGCAGGAAAATATGTGGGCCATACAGTAACTATGCTCTGCTACAGTGGTATAACTAAGTACATCTACTCAATAAATGTACTTAAGAGATACTTTAGCTTCAATGTTATGCTGCTTTATACTTCTACTCCACTAGTAAGATTTGAATGCATGCCTTTAACTTGTAACAGAGTATTTTTACAACTCTGCTATTTTAACTTAAGTGATGGTCTAAGTGCTTCTTCCCCCCTGCTCTGTTTGCTTACAGTGTAATGTGCATGACGTTGATCCTCCCCATGTTTCCTATGCAGAGTGAATGAGAGTATGTACCACGCTCTTATCTACGCCACAGTGCTGGAAATGCAAGCCATGATGACTTTCCAGCCAGAAGACATCAGCAACGCAGGAAATACCATGAAGAGTGCCCAGGAGGTCTGCCAGAGGTCAGGTTGTGTTGTGTTGACGTATTTCTGTAGGCTGACCCTGAAGTCCACCAACAACAATTACTCTGTTGTAAACAAACATTTATGATACTTACACGTTTAGTTCAGCAGGATAATCTCGACATGTTAACACCACTTTACGATTTATGAAGTAAAAAGATAATGTTGGGCTATAAAGGAATTACAGCAGGGTCACATGACTTCACGTCACCCCTGCTAAGCTAAAGGTGGCTAATGTTGGGCTATAAAGGAACTACAGTACGGTCACATGACTTCAAGTCACCACGCTAAGCTAAAGGCGGCTAATGTTGGGCTATAAAGGAACTAAAGCACGGTCACATGACTTCAAGTCACCACCGCTAAGCTAAAGGCGGCTAATGTTGGTCTATAAAGGAACCACAGCACGGTCACATGACTTCACGTCACCACCGCTAAGCTAAAGGTGGCTAATGTTGGTCTATAAAGGAACTACAGCACGGTCACATGACTTCACGTCACCACCGCTAAGCTAAAGGTGGCTAATGTTGGGCTATAAAGGAACCACAGTAGGGTCACATGACTTCACGTCACCACCGCTAAGCTAAAGGTGGCTAATGTTGGGCTATAAAGGAACTACAGTACGGTCACATGACTTCAAGTCACCACCGCTAAGCTAAAGGCGGCTAATGTTGGTCTATAAAGGAACCACAGCAGGGTCACATGACTTCACGTCACCACCGCTAAGCTAAAAGTGGCTAATGTTGGGCTATAAAGGAACTAAAGCACGGTCACATGACTTCACGTCACCACCGCTAAGCTAAAGGCGGCTAATGCTGGGCTATAAAGGAACTACAGCACGATCACATGACTTCACGTCACCACCACTAAGCTAAAGGCGGCTAATGCTGGGCTATAAACAGGGGTGCACATAACTGGTACGCATGCGCGGCAACAATCTGAAATGCGTACTGTCACTTGTGTCACAAAGCGCATTTGCATACCGACGTACTTGTGAAGCTTTTCCAGAAGGCGGTTAGATCACCGGACGACGTCACCACCGCTAAGCTAAAGGCGGCTAATGCTGGGCTATAAAGGAACTACAGCACGATCACATGACTTCACGTCACCACCACTAAGCTAAAGGCGGCTAATGCTGGGCTATAAACAGGGGTGCACATAACTGGTACGCAGGTACGCATGCGCGGCAACAATCTGAAATGCGTACTGTCACTTGTGTCACAAAGCGCATTTGCGTACCGACGTACTTGTGAAGCTTTTCCAGAAGGCGGTTAGATCACCGGACGACGTCACCACCGCTAAACTAAAGGCGGCTAATGCTGGGCTATAAAGGAACTACAGCACGGTCACATGACTTCACGTCACCACCGCTAAGCTAAAGGTGGCTAATCAGAATCAGAATCAAAATCAGAAACAGGTTTATTGCCAGGTAGGTTCACACATAGGCTACGAGGAATTTGACTTGATGTCATGGTGCAGGCATAAAAAAAAGGCATTTAAGGACACCGTAATAAAATGTAGTTAAATAGCAATAAAATAAAGCAGTAATTTACATGGAAATAGAATGCTATGATAATAATGTTGGGCATGATGACGTTTAGTCGTCTCATTTAGACACTTGTTAGCATCCTCCATTTTTAAATCCACCAGTAGGCCTATTAACTGACGTATTTTAAGTAGTAGAACAAAACGTTAAAATCTCTCGTGTTAGCACAGACCTTATTTCAGGATAACAACCAAAAACACATTCAAGAAAACATTGACTTACAGGCAGCATATCGGAAATACTAAAATGCTATAACTCATTTCTGGGTTTTAGGACTCATTGCTGCACCACTCTAGGTTTAAAACACTTTGCTTAGTGCTGCTTCTTCCCCAGACCGTGAGCCATAGCAGGGACATTTGCATGAGTGCATTTACATGGCCTGATCCGGACCACAGCACCTATTTGACTGTGTTTGCATGAGTGAAGCCAATGTTCCCTTCTCCTGTAGGGAGAAGGGACTCGTGTTATTAGTGCATGATTGCTGACAGCAAATATGTGGTTGGCAGAACTAAACAGAATTGATGTGTTGATTCTGTTTCAGGTTTCGACGGAAGTCTGCAGTTTTATCCAACAAGTCAGTAGGGGAATCACTCACTGAAGGTAAAAAGGCTTCAATGCCTCCCCCTTCTTTTTTTTTAAATGTTTTTGGGTTCAAAGTACATACATCCCCTCACAAAAGTCATCTTAGACCAAATTAATTGCTCTGTAATTGGTGGTTTAGTGTCACTGTGACCTCACGAAACACTTTTTTGGCCATAACTCAAGAATTCATGCACTAATTATGACATTTTGGACAGGCATGAATGTTGGGTGCAACTCGACTTTCTTGAACTGAATTTTGTTTTACAAACTAATAATCATTTACTGACCTTCAACATCCTCCTCTTAACTTAATAGCTATATGCTAGCACTAGCAAGCACAAAGCTTAATCAGGTATAATGTTTTTCCTAACAAGTGTGTCCTCGCCAGAAGTGATGATCGTCGCTGTTGGTTAGCTACCTAGCTAGCTAGCAACATTTTTATCAGCTGTAGGAAATTATTACAAACTGCTCAATGAACCAAATAAAATTAACTCTGGCTTCTTTTTCAACACCATTGTAGTTTTTTAAAATGAGTGAAAAATACACGTTCACTTTTATTTATATTGTTCTGAGTTTACCGGGGCTATCACGGCTAGTGTGCAGCTTCAGTGACGTAGCCAAGATGGCGGTCGTTGAGTGTGAGAAGTGTCCAACTTTTAGACCGCTATGAGAGCACCATCCAGTACTCAGAGTGCATTTAGCCATAGATGCACTTATGCACCCAAAATAGCACATGTGTGTACAGAAGCACCACAAACGAGACACAGCAGCATCTCCCTCCTTGGAGCCAAAGGCACCAGTCAGTTAAAAGGCAAAATAAATGCTAGATTCAGTCTGACAGATTGATCGTTTGGTACCGTCTGTGGCTGGATTTGATGCTGTATTGCTTGTTGACTATTATCACAGTACGTTAAACTATGATCACTGTACGTTAAACTACGATCACTGTTACTTAATGTGTGTGTGCATGTGTGTGTGTGTTTCTATGGATGTGTTTCTGCAGTGCAGCTTCATGCAGAAGCTTGTTACGCAGAGTGTCAACTCCAAAGAGCTGCCCTCACCTTCCTACAGGTGCTAATCTGATTTTTTTAAGCTGTTTATATCACACAACACAGTTTACACTTAACACTGTTTCATTTGGAAAGTGTCTAGTGAATTTATGGCATGAAACTTCCATTAATATTCGTTTTTGGGTTGTTTTTTTTCCAGGATGAGAACATGGTGAGTTTTATCAAAGGAGGGATGAAAGTGCGGAACAGTTACTTAATTTATAAGTAAGTAATCAGAGAACAAGAGGGTGTATATTGAGTGTGTGATTAAGTTATCTAACTGATTGATATCCACACTTGTTGCAGAGTACTTCTTGTATTGCTAGTAAAAGGGCACTTGATTATTTTTGCTTTCTTTAGTTTTAAAAATAAACGTGATAATGTCAAAGTTATCCGGCAGCCGGGAAGGTATGGAGTCATAGGGTGTTTCTCAATGTCGAGGAAGGCTGCTCCAGAGCCACTATTTCAAGGATGCTACTACGTCATCGAGTCCCGCCGAAGGACTGTTCCAATGTCCAGGATGCTTGGAATTCTACCGAGGCCGGCGTACTTCGTTGGGGGAAATTTTGAGGCTGCACATGTGTAGACTCCGCGGTCTTAAAATCCCCACAATGCGCACGGACCAATTTCCAAAATCTTTGGCGGAAAATCTAAGGCGGGGCCTATCATATGACGCACACCTGCACACTTGCTAGCCTGTTCCACTCTTCGTTTTCCGAATGCCAGGAAGGATTCTTGCCTAGCCTCTGATGGACCTGACTCGGAAGACATGTCCTACAGTACCAAGGAAGCGTCCTCGACATTGAGAAACACCCATAGAGTGCCATAAAAAAAATACATCTGTTAAAAAATATAAGAGATTTAATTAAGGAATAAATAAGAAAAATATGCATGTTTTTACAAATATATATATATATATATATACATTTAAAAAAATGATTATAAGCTATTGAAATTATTTTTGATAATTATTTGTTCATTTTTTGTATTTATTTACAGATTTTTTAAATAAATAAGTTTACATTTTATATATTTATTACTTTATTGTTTCTGTAGTTATTTATTAAATTTGAATAAGGTAATTATTTCATATTTTTTATTATTCTTTTACCCATTGCTTTTCCCTGTTGTGTTAAGAAACATTTCATATTGCTTTTATATTAATTATGTTATTAAGCTGAACTGTGTTTCAAATCATTTCGATTTTTGCCTTTTTTTTCCATCCAGAGAACTGCATACCTTCACTAAATCTCACAGCTGTAACAAAGGACCGAGCCACGTTCACTTAGAGGGGGGAATATCGTTTGGAATAGGAGCGTTTAATCTGGTACGTCACAGAAATATCTTCCAGCGCTTTTTTAATTGTGTAAAACTGTGTCATTGTACCTTTCAGTTCATCAGGTCTCCTTTATTCACAGACACTGTCTCTATTTCCTCCTCGGATACTCAAAGTGTTGGAGTTTGCAGGCTTCTCTGGCGACAAGGTGGGAAATATAATGACTTATATTAGGTTACACTTATTCACCAACATAATAAATGTTATTTAAATGTGTGTTTTCTGTTTGTAGGAGTACGGTCTGTCTCTTCTGCATGACGGTGCGACGGGGATGAATCTGCGCTCCATGCTGTGCGCTCTGCTAGTGCTCTGCTACTACACCTTCCTCACAGTCATACTAGGTAAAGCTGACCCTTTTTATATACAGTGGTGTAGGGATGACGTATTTCTGTAGTGGACCCTGAAGGCAGCATCTCCCTGGTTCCCTCCAAAATAAAACAATGGGATTTTACCATTGCATTTTGGATTATTGCAGAAAAATAATCTCTGTGTTTATGATACTTACACGTTTTGTTCAGCAGGATAAACTCCACATATTAACACCACTTTATGATTTTTGAAATTAAGAGCTAACATTAGGCTATAGGAACTACAGCACGGTCACATGACTTCACCTCACCACCGCTAAGCTAAAGGTGGCTAATGTTGGGCTATAAAGGAACTACAGCACGGTCACATGACTTCACGTCACCACCGCTAAGCTAAAGGAGGCTAATGTTGGGCTATAGAATAGAATGGGATAAAAAATAAAAATCTCTTCAGCTTGTGTTAACCACTGACCTTATTTCAGGCTAACAACCTAAAACACATTCAGAAAACTTCCAGAAGAGGAAACAGGAAGCGCTAAAATGCTGACTAAGTGCAGGGTTTAAGGACTCATTCCTGCACCACAATGGTTATATATCCATCAGAGATTCCTATAATGTGATTATGTGTGATTTATATCTGCTCCATCCTCTCAGGTACGGGGGAGGGAGATGTGACTGAAGCTGAAAAGCTGCTGAAACCTTTCCGGCTCCGTTATCCAAGGGTGAGTAAAAAAAAAGTATCATCTGTTTAAAGAAAACCTCCTAAAAAAGAGAAAGGAGTTACTCTTGTTTTGATGCTACCGTGCAGCAATGAATGCAAAGGCCTTTATTTGTCATATGCACAACAGCTACAGTGTAGTTTCCGGCAATAAAAGTTCCTTTTATAGCCTTTTTACTTTTTTAAGAGCTTAAGCTTTAAGTCAAAGCAATCAATGTTCCAAAATCAAATTGAAAAAAATCCCATTGGCTTTTTTCACGAGGGAGCCGTTACATTGCTAACTCCCGTAAAAAGAAAAAGGTTGTCCCTGCACCACTGCATTATAAATGTATTCAGGCTATTGTTCCATTTGTACACTATCATTAGTCTCACTATCCTTTTCTTTCTAACGTCATCCCCACCCTGATTACTTTCATCTGAAACTCACTCCACCTTCCACTAACGCCGTTCCTTCTGCACCCAGGATCACACACCTTCACGCTATCCACCTCCTGAATCTTATTCTTGGAAATTCCTGATCCCTGTTCCCACTCCACCTTTAACCTACATGCTGCCTATCCCAGAAAACAAACTCTGACAGTGTGTACCAAACCAGACCTGAGACGTTAAAGGTTAAACCCTGCCAAGAGTTATTGATATACATCAGACCTGCCCTTTAGATAGAAGATAATATAACATACAGTAGATTGACATGTAATACTTTCATTATTTCTTTACTTTCTCGAGGTACAGGGATGGGGAAGGTGTTTGTGTATGTGTATATGTGCATATATGTATATATGTGTGTGTATGTATGTGTGTATGTACATATGTGTGAGTATGTAGGTGTGTATATGTATATGTGCATATATGTGTATGTGTGTGTGTGTGTATGTACATATGTGTATATGTATATATGTCAATCAACAGGTAAAGCAGATTAATAATAATAACAAGAATAATTAATAATAATGATAATTACTGCAGATTATAGATTATAAATAAATCATTTAGGGACAAGGGGGTGATATTAAATAAGTTATACTTCTTCTCACTCCTTTTCGAACACTAGATGTGGGACTGTTTATGTTGCTGTTGTTGTTGTTGTAAATGTCATTATTTTGTTTTGATTTCTCCTACATGACTATGCACTGCAAAAAAAAATTGTTTTGTAATATATTTATTTTACTTAAATAAATAAAATTTATCAATCAATCAATCAATCAATCAATTCTTCTTTCCAGGGAGCGATATTCCTCTTCTTTGCAGGCAGGACTGAAGAGATCAAGGGGAACATTGATGAGGTTGGTTCATAAAATGTGTCAGTGATATGGCTTAGAAGAAGGACAACCAATATTATATATCCTGTACATTTAATAATCATTATGTCTCACAAAGTATTAATGATCCAGTCAGTCATCTAACCCGTAACACCACATTGTGATTTCCTAAATACAGTAAGCGTCCCTGATGGTAGTAGAAAATCAACACGTCCTTATACCTAAGTGTAACGGTCTCAGTTTTAAACATGTGGTAAAATGTGTGTCGCGGTTTGATAAGCAACAAAACTACTTGGGTCAGTTTAGAACGAGATAAATTACCTATGTCTGTGTCGTAGCATGAACAGCGACATGATCACTTAAAGCGGACATGATGAATTAACGTGAAGACAAAACGAGAAAAAGTATTGTTATTGGTGATATGATGACTTAATAGGAAGTTGTAACTTGACACGTGATATATTGATTTAACGCGAGACGTGAAGCTGTATCGTGAACTGTGAAATGATGACCTGCGTGAAGTCATAATATGAAGATGTAATGTGAATACGTAACGTGATGTGTGATATAATTACTTAACATGAAGACGTGACGGGAACTGTGTGAAACTATAATGTAACTATAATGTAACGTGAACTGTGACATGAAGACGTGACATGAAGACGTGACATGAAGACGTAACGTGAAGACGTATTGTAAACCGTGACATAACGTTGAAATGCTTAACTATCCTTAATTTACTTAAAATAAGTCAACGTTGACCCTTTTTTGTTTTACACGGGACACAAACTGCATTATATAACTGCACAATTGTCATTTATAAATAAGGCACTAAATGTATGCAAACAGAAATACAGTATGTATGACTAACTCAAACTGGACTGTAAGGTATATTACTTAAATAAACTATACTATAATAATTTCTGTTAACACTCATGCTGTCTTTAAGCCCCTGAGCTACAGAGGTCCAGCTCCTCCAACTCATCTTCCCCGTTACTTATCTCTTAATGCGCTGTCTTATCTTCCGGTGGTACCAGGCTATTGCGCTCTTTGAAGACGGCTGCAAGGCCCAGCAGGCGTGGAAGCAGTTCCACCACATGTGCTACTGGGAGCTGATGTGGTGCTACTCCTTCAAGCGAGACTGGAAGATGGCGTACTTCTACGCAGACCTGCTGAGCAAGGAGAGCCGCTGGTCCAAGGTAAAGAACGGGAGACAAGAGGGAGTTTAGTGAAATGTTCTATCGATTCAAACCTCTCCAATAATCTTGAGAAATAAGAATTAAACCAGTGTTTCTCTCCATAGGCCATGTACGTTTACATGAAAGCTGCTTACCTCAGCATGCTGCCTATAGAAGAGTCCAGACCGTTCGGGGACAACGAGGTCGACCTCTTTAGGTAAAAACACGCACAATAGCACATCAATCGTTCCATGGCAAAACCACCTGACTCGGGGACAGTTTTATTCCACAGGCAATAAGACAATTAAACACCTGCACGTTTTAAAGAACATCCATAAACATTCATCTGTTTGCATTTTGCTAATTATTTATCTAACATATCATTCCATGTACTTGTATATAGACTCTTATTGCACTATTTCTATTCTATTTGTATTTACTTGCACATCTTAAAACATTCTCTTGCACTGTTTTATCAGTTGTATTTGTTCTATGTCCTATATATGTTCATGTTGCTCTGTTGGAGGAGCCTGGGACTTCAGTTTTTCATTGCCATATCTACACTGTAGCTGCTGTACACATGACAATAAAGCCTTGAAACTTGAAAGATGATTTATCTCAGAAACAAACAGATATTGTCCCGAGGCCTATGTTATAGATGCATTTTACAATGTATGCATAGTCAAGCTATGAGTGGCGTTGTTTACATACCTCTGTGTGTGCTTTGTGAGAAGCTGTAGGGTTATGACCCGTGCTTGATCTTTATGACTCAGAATTGAACTGGTCTCTCACCGTTCTCATTAACCTTTTTTGTCGCCACAGACAAAGTTAATGACTAGCTAGCTGGTCAACATAATGGAGCATTCATATTTTCCCTTGGGAGTTGGTAAGGGCCAAAAAACGGAATATTAGATTTAAATTCATGAGTTGGATAGAAGCACAACTCCAAACGAATCTTAGCATTGCTCTTCATGTGTGTATATAGATATGCAAAGCTAACATGTTTGGTGTAAGATGATAATATGTCATTCTGGTGTTTAGAGCTAGTAACACTGCCCCCTTGTGGCCAGAAATAATCAAATGCAGGTTCAAATGTAGAGGTTTTAGGCACTGTCTGACTTAAAGTGGACCTATCATGCTATATTTGAATAATATAGTGTAGGACCATACCTATATAAGGCATATTTATACTTTTTTTTTTTCAAAATACCAAACAGATCATGCATTTTAGCCATGCCTCATTTCGCTCAATTTGACATTTTTTAGATCTGTTTTAGCAAGGGCAGATTCTGTGAGAACAGCACCACCTACAGGCCTGGCATATGTACTACAGCGTCTCCAGCGCTTTCGAACAGCAATGGCCGTGGCTGTCTCCTCCTGATTGGTGGAGTTGGCCCAATAGCCGTAGCGCCACCGTCCTGACGTCAGGACAGTGTTCAAATCTGGATCAGTTTTCATCAGATCCGTTGCAGCCCCTTTTTTAGAGATTTGGGTATGGAGGAAAATAGAGAGGGTTGTGTTTTCTGACACTTGGTGAGTTCCCTGAAACACCGGGGACACATATTCATGTATAAAAGACGTACAAAAGTGCATTTTGCATGATAGGTCCCCTTTAAACAATTAAAAACAAGTGGACGTCGTCACCATCATGTCACTCATTGGTTAACAGGACATATTTTTTAAGCCTGAAGTTGTTTTCGGCAGCCATAGAAAATGCTAAGTGACCAGCTAACACTAGCTAGCGTAGATAGAAAGGTACATCAAGTCAACTGTCATAATAATTTGGATGGTATTTTTGCGAACTGTTAATTAACGAAAAATATGTTGTGGCAACTCCTAAGAATGGCTTTAGCACCAGAGGATACTGAAGTAATAAGTCATGTGAAAATTAGGGTTATTTTTGCTCATAGACTACTATACAAAGATATACAACTTGTCAATCACAAGGTAGCCCCGCCCTAAAGTATACCCTTCTTTACCATCTGTTTAATTCAAATGGGACCATAAATAACTAAATGGCCATCATTCTGTATTAAAGAAAAGACTTGTAACTGGCGTTTGAAAGCATAAACTCATTATGGAAATGTTTACTGAGGTTATACATACAGTGAGAAGTATGGGTCATTTCCTCTCAGACTTCTATACAAGTGGAGTCGCCCCCTGCTGGCCTTTAAAACAATGCAGATTTGAGACACTTCACCATCGGCTTCACTTTTCAGACCCGGAGGTTTTTACTTCTTCTTCTTATGCCTTTTTACCGAATTTGCCTTTTTCATTGTGCCGTTCCTTTTAGACAAGTGCCCACCTTAAAGCAGAAGATAGCCGGAAAATCTCCCCCGACTGAGAAGTTTGCGATCCGTAAAGCCCGACGCTACAAGGCTCGCTGCCCAATCCGGCTGCCAGTGCCAGTGCTGGTAAAGCTACACACACACACACTCACACACTCACTCACTCACTCACTCACTCACTCACTCACTCACTCACACACACACACACACACACACACACACACACACACACACACACACACTCACGGAACATCTTCATCTGTAGTAGATGAAACCGATTTCTCAGTTACTGTCTATCAGCAGCTACATCTCGCTGCTTCTGGAGATGAATCCAGTTCTTTAACCCTTGTCGTGTTCGGGTCAAATCTGACCGTGTTACTACTTCCATCGATCATAAATATTGTGTTTTATATTTGATTGGCTTTATGATATCCTCCACAGTAGGCATTTGAACATGTCAAATTGCTGATCGCCACTTTTATTGGATTTTGAGTGGTTTAGTCAACTTTGTAACACCTATGATGTTCCTGGTCCACACATACACACGCACACGCACACATACACACACACACAATGGGCAATGGGTTTGAATCCCAGAGCGCTAAAAGGTCAACACTCTTGAAACCCGTTTTCTTTGTGCTGTTTCTGTTTCTGATTTTGTGTAAAGCGTCTTTGAGCACTTGGAAAAGCGCTATAAAAATTAAATGTATTATTATTATAGGAGATGATGTACATGTGGAACGGGTTCAGTATGATCATCAAACGTCCGGAGCTGACTGAAGGCATGATGCAGACTTTGGTTGAGGCAGAGCGATGTCTTCTGGAGTCTCCCGGTAATAAAGCTCATCCCAAAACGATGTGACAGAAGAAATCCTTATCGCTCAATGGAAATGGAAACTTAGATTACTTCTATGTGAAGACGTGTGCTCTCTCCTCCACAGAGAAAGAGCATCTGGTGGATGACCGCTGTGTGATCTACCTGCTGAAGGGTCTGTGTTTGAAGAACCAGGGTCTCCTGCAGGCTGCTGAGGAGTGCTTCAACAAAGTGTTTGCAAGGTGAGGTCCAATGGGTGTTGAAAACTCCATGGTTCCCTCCACAAAAAAAACATGGGATTCCTCCATGTGATTTTGGATAATGTCAGAAAATCATCTCTGTGTCAAACAAACGTTTGTGATATTTACACGTTTAGTTCAGCAGGATAATCTCCGCATATTAACACCATTTTATGATTTCTGAAGTAAAAAGCTAACGTTAGGCTATAAAGGAACTACAGCACGGTCACATGACTTCACGTCACCACCGCTAAGCTAAAGGAGGCTAATGTTGGGCTATAAAGGAACTACAGCACGGTCACATGACTTCACGTCACCACCGCTAAGCTAAAGGAGGCTAATGTTGGGCTATAAAGGAACTACAGCACGGTCACATGACTTCACGTCACCACCGCTAAGCTAAAGGTGGCTAGTGTTGGGCTATAAAGGAACTACAGCACGGTCACATGACTTCACGTCACCACCGCTAAGCTAAAGGCGGCTAATGTTGGGCTATAAAGGAACTACAGCACGGTCACATGACTTCACGTCACCACCGCTAAGCTAAAGGTGGCTAATGTTGGGCGTGATGACGTTTAGTCGTCTCATTAGGCACTTGTTAGCAACCGCTGTTAATAAATCCACCAGTGGGGTATTCACTGACGTATTTTATGTGGTAGAACAAAACGTTTGAGCCTGAAAACAGTGTAGATTTTCCGCCTCATAACAATTAACCATCTTAAAATATTGTTTCTGGTTGTTCCTCTTCCCCAGGACTCCTTCATGTTGCATGTTTCCAGGGGTTCCTTTTGTTGATGCCGGCCTGTTATTCGGACAAGTTGCAAAAACTCAGTTTGACATTGTGGCACACGAGTTTCTGTAATTCAAAACGGCCAGAAAAACCTGCTGGCATCAACAACAGGAAATGAAAACCCTTCGAGACGTACAATTTTGATGAAACTGAAACTTTTCTACCTGTTCACAACTAGAACCGGTTCTCCCTTTCAATCCCTACCCCGAAGCTTTAACAGTGTTGTCTTACCTTTAGTCAAATGTTGCCTGAAGCTCTTATTCTTGTCTTTAAGAAAATCCCCATGAGCAGCTCCTACCTGGATGTATTGACAGGGTAATGTTTGCTTAGCAACTCACCCACCAAGTCCTACAGTCAATATTTACCCAGCCGTTCAGAATGACACGGCTTCTTGTTGCAATCACACTGACTGTAATGAGTAAGGAGGCTTTTAACCAGGTCTTGTAAGGAAAGAAAAGTGTAATCATTTATTTCATTAAGCTACCTGCAGTGTGTAAAGTGTAACGGTTTGTTTACTTTACTTTCTCAGTGAAAAGAAGATCAAGTTCGACCACTACCTGGTGCCCAACTCTCTGGTGGAGCTCAGCCTGCTCTACATCGCCCAGGGAAGAAGAGACGAGGCTATCAAACTCCTGCACAAAGCCAAGTAAGTCTGAATACAGCAGTGCAGGGATGAAGTATTTCTGTAGTGGACCCTGAAGGCAGCATCTCCCTGGTTCCCTTACATATTTACACCTTTAGTTCAGCAGAACCACATGTTAACACCACTTCATGATTTCTGAAGTAAAAAGTTAATGTTGGGCTATAAAGGAACTACAGCACGGTCACATGACTTCAAGTCACCACCGCTAAGCTAAAGGAGGCTAATGTTGGGCTATAAAGGAACTACAGCACGGTCACATGACTTCACGTCACCACCGCTAAGCTAAAGGAGGCTAATGTTGGGCTATAAAGGAACTACAGCACGGTCACATGACTTCACGTCACCACCGCTAAGCTAAAGGTGGCTAATGTTGGGCTATAAAGGAACTACAGCACGGTCACATGACTTCACGTCACCACCGCTAAGCTAAAGGTGGCTAATGTTGGGCTATAAAGGAACTACAGCACGGTCACATGACTTCACGTCACCACCGCTAAGCTAAAGGAGGCTAATGTTGGGCTATAAAGGAACTACAGCACGGTCACATGACTTCACGTCACCACCGCTAAGCTAAAGGTGGCTAATGTTTGGGCTATAAAGGAACTACAGCACGGTCACATGACTTCACGTCACCACCGCTAAGCTAAAGGTGGCTAATGTTGGGCGTGATGACGTTTAGTCGTCTCATTTAGACACTTGTAAGCACCGTTTTGGTGTGTGTGTGTGTGTGGTGTGTGTGTGTGTGTGTGTGTGTGTGTGTGTGTGTGTGTGTGTGTGTGTGTGTGTGTGTGTGTGTGTGTGTGTGTGTGTGTGTGTGTGTGTGTGTGTGTGTGTGTTGTGTGGTGTGTGTGTGTGTGTGTGGTGTGTGCTGGTGTGTGTGTGTGTTGTGTGTGTGTGTGTGTGTGGTGTGTGTGTGTGTGTGTGTGGTGTGTGTGTGTGTGTGTGTGTGTGTGTGTGTGTGTGTGTGTGTGTGTGTGTGTGTGTGTGTGTGTGTGTGTGTGTGTGTGTGTGTGTGTGGTGGTGTGTGTGTGTGTGTGTGTGTGTGTGTGTGATAAATAAATAAATAAATAAATAAATAAATAAATAAATAAATAAATAAATAAATAAATAAATAAATAAATAAATAAATAAATAAATGTGGGTTTTCTTCTCTTTCAGACAAAACTACAAAGATTACTCAATGGAGTCTCGTACTCAGTTCAGGATTCACGCTGCTCTGGCCAAACTGAAGGCTGACCCTGGGGAGGAGGAGGACACACACATGTAGGAGGAGAGGACACACACAAGTAGGAGGAGAGGACACACACATGTAGGACACACACATGTAGGAGGACACACATGTAGGAGGAAACACACACATGTAGGAGGAGAGGACACACACATGTAGGAGGACACACACATGTAGGAGAACGCTTCTTCATCACCTCCTCTTCATCATCTTCATGGTTTTAACTTGGTACCCAGCTTTTAACCCGAATCCGTTTGTATCCCTGTGTTCGGATTTACACACTACACTAACACAAGTAAAGACAACAAGGAAATGTAAATACAGGAGACATTTTATTTTGTGTGTTATGGTTAATATTGAAAACATTTAAGAACACTCTGATTCAAAGTCCTTATGAATATAAATTATGAGAAATTGTTTGTATGTCTTAATGACTTGTATAGTAATGATGTAATGTTCCTGTATGAAGAGCGGTACTTAATAACAACATGATTGAGTTAATTAAGCATAATGTGTTTTTGGAAAGACGATGTTCATGGTACTTCAACTGCAATTTGATACAAGATTTATTTAAACCAAATCATCCCAACTGTTACCTGGCTTTGAGAAATGCATACCAGTGTTTAGGGAGATCTGTAACCGTCTATGCTCATTCCAAAACTTCAATGTATACAAATTATTTTTGCATAAATAAATTCCACTCGCAAATCTCTGTTTCGTGTTCAGTTATAGCGACATTATCAGAATACTGTAGGTTGTCAAAACTAAATATTTATCTTGTTTTAAAAGACAACATGCAGTCCAAAGAGATTACATTATTTCAGTGAAATGCACAGAGATGTATTCAATATAAATGTGTTCCTCCACTACATGTATTTAATACCTTTAGTTATTTCACAGATGTGGATGAATGATGTGAAATATAATCAAGTGTTAAATCAGACTTTAGTTCCACCTGGAGTAAATTCACAAGCTACCCTGCAGTATACAAAGTCATTCAAACTAGCTGCACCTTTACCAGCTTTGAGAACACTTTCATGATCAATCATTATAAAACATATCATATATATTATTCTGAAATGGACCAATCTGCACAATGACTACTTTTACTGTCGCTACTTTCACTATATTTTGATGAGAATGCTTTTATACTTTTACTTGAGGAACATTTTGAATGCAGGACTTTTACTGAAACAGAGTATTCCTACACTCTGGTATTTCTACTTTTACTGAAGTACAAGATCTGAGTACTTCTACTTTTACTCAAGTACAAGATCTGAGTACTAATACCACCTCTGAATAATACAAGCATTTTGTTAATTGTCGAATGTTGATATCAATCTTGATTTAATAATAAATTGGTTGGTGATTGGCTAATGGTTACACAAGACAAAACCATCGTTATGACATAAAGTGACCAAAATCTGATCAGCTCATTTTCAGACAGGTTTTTATAGAAATGGATCAGGACAAAAAGAGAGAGAATCTTTGTTCCTGAAACTTTCAGAGTCTCTTTCCACAGAGGGGACACATGTTGATGTAGAAGAGACATGAAGAAGAGGGGACACATGTTGATGTAGAAGAGACATGAAGAAGAGGGGACACATGTTGATGAAGAAGAGACATGAAGAAGAGGGGACACATGTTGATGTAGAAGAGACATGAAGAAGAGGGGACACATGTTGATGTAGAAGAGACATGAAGAAGAGGGGACACATGTTGATGAAGAAGAGACATGAAGAAGAGGGGACACATGTTGATGTAGAAGAGACATGAAGAAGAGGGGACACATGGTGATGTAGAAGAGACATGAAGAAGAGGGGACACATGTTGATGTAGAAGAGACATGAAGAGGGGACACATGTTGATGTAGAAGAGACATGAAGAAGAGGGGACACATGTTGATGTAGAAGAGACATGAAGAAGAGGGGACACATGGTGATGTAGAAGAGACATGAAGAAGAGGGGACACATGTTGATGTAGAAGAGACATGAAGAAGAGGGGACACATGTTGATGTAGAAGAGACATGAAGAAGAGGGGACACATGTTGATGTAGAAGAGACATGAAGAGGGGACACATGTTGATGTAGAAGAGACATGAAGAAGAGGGGACACATGTTGATGTAGAAGAGACATGAAGAGGGGACACATGTTGATGTAGAAGAGACATGAAGAAGAGGGGACACATGTTGATGTAGAAGAGACATGAAGAAGAGGGGACACATGTTGATGTAGAAGAGACATGAAGAGGGGACACATGTTGATGTAGAAGAGACATGAAGAAGAGGGGACACATGTTGATGTAGAAGAGACATGAAGAAGAGGGACACATGATGTAGAAGAGACATGAAGAAGAGGGGACACATGTTGATGTAGAAGAGACATGAAGAAGAGGGGACACATGATGTAGAAGAGACATGAAGAAGAGGGGACACATGTTGATGAAGAGACATGAAGAAGAGGGGACACATGTTGATGTAGAAGAGACATGAAGAAGAGGGGACACATGTTGATGAAGAAGAGACATGAAGAAGAGGGGACACATGTTGATGAAGAAGAGACATGAAGAAGAGGGGACACATGTTGATGTAGAAGAGACATGAAGAAGAGGGGACACATGTTGATGAAGAAGAGACATGAAGAAGAGGGGACACGTGTTGATGAAGAAGAGACATGAAGAAGAGGGGACACGTGTTGATGAAGAAGAAACATGAAGAAGAGGGGACACATGAAGAAGAGGGGACACATGTTGATGTAGAAGAGACATGAAGAAGAGGGGACACATGAAGAAGAGGGGACACATGTTGATGTAGAAGAGACATGAAGAAGAGGGGACACATGTTGATGAAGAGACATGAAGAAGAGGGGACACATGTTGATGTCGAAGAGACATGAAGAAGAGGGGACACATGTTGATGTCGAAGAGACATGAAGAAGAGGGGACACATGTTGATGAAGAAGAGACATGAAGAAGAGGGGACACATGTTGATGTAGAAGAGACATGAAGAAGAGGGGACACATGTTGATGTAGAAGAGACATGAAGAAGAGGGGACACATGTTGATGTAGAAGAGACATGAAGAAGAGTGGACACGTGTTGATGAAGAGACATGAAGAAGAGGGGACACATGAAGAAGAGGGGACACATGTTGATGTAGAAGAGACATGAAGAAGAGGGGACACATGTTGATGTAGAAGAGACATGAAGAAGAGGGGACACATGTTGATGTAGAAGAGACATGAAGAAGAGGGGACACATGTTGATGTAGAAGAGACATGAAGAAGAGGGGACACATATTGATGAAGAAGAGACATGAAGAAGAGGGGACACATGTTGATGAAGAGACATGAAGAAGAGGGGACACATGTTGATGTAGAAGAGACATGAAGAAGAGGGGACACATGTTGATGTAGAAGAGACATGAAGAAGAGGGGACACATGTTGATGTAGAAGAGACATGAAGAAGAGGGGACACGTGTTGATGAAGAGACATGAAGAAGAGGGGACACATGAAGAAGAGGGGACACATGTTGATGTAGAAGAGACATGAAGAAGAGGGGACACATGTTGATGTAGAAGAGACATGAAGAAGAGGGGACACATGTTGATGAAGAGACATGAAGAAGAGGGGACACATGTTGATGTCGAAGAGACATGAAGAAGAGAGGACACATGATGTAGAAGAGACATGAAGAAGAGGGGACACATGTTGATGTAGAAGAGACATGAAGAAGAGGGGACACATGTTGATGAAGAGACATGAAGAAGAGGGGACACATGTTGATGTAGAATAGACATGAAGAAGAGGGGACACGTGTTGATGTAGAAGAGACATGAATAAGAGGGGACACATGTTGATGTAGAATAGACATGAAGAAGAGGGGACACATGATGTAGAAGAGACATGAAGAAGAGGGGACACATGTTGATGTAGAATAGACATGAAGAAGAGGGGACACGTGTTGATGTAGAAGAGACATGAATAAGAGGGGACACATGTTGATGTAGAATAGACATGAAGAAGAGGGGACACATGATGTAGAAGAGACATGAAGAAGAGGGGACACATGTTGATGTAGAAGAGACATGAAGAAGAGGGGACACATGTTGATGTAGAAGAGACATGAAGAAGAGGGGACACATGTTGATGTAGAAGAGACATGGAGAAGTGGATTTTGCAGAGTAGGTGACCTTTAACAAAGATTTAATAAATATAGTCAAACCGGAACTGGAAAGAAATTAATTTATTTCAAATACAGAAAGAGGTTATCAACATTTTTTTATTTTACAGTTCTGAACAAAGGGAAAAGGGATGTTTGTATCTTGCAGAAGCCATCGGTCACTCCTTCTCATTAAATACAGTCTCACGGCCGAACTTCAGTCTGACTCTAAACTACGGAGCGGCCGCAGGAGGAGGAGGAGGAGGAGGAACCGCCGCCTGCTCGTGCTTCTGCTTCTTCTTCAACAGCTTCTGCTTCTTCTTCTCCTCCTTCTCTAGATCTGCAACCATCTCCAGGAACTTGTGGTTTCGGGGGTCCAGAGTTTGACCCAGACTCTCCCGGGCCTCGTCCAGAAGCTTAGAGCGGCGAGTTTTCTCCTCATTCATCTTTGCCTTCGTCTGACGTTTCTCTTCGCGCCAGTCAGCGATCATCTTGGGCATCTTGGCCATGTTGGCTGCGATGAGTTTCTCCCTGAGACGGAGAGAGAAGACGTGACGTTAATGTGGTGCGTGTTTAAAATAAAAAGGCAACATTAATTCAAAATGAAATATTACAGTTTTAGATGTTAATTTGGTATCTCTCAATCCACTTATTAAGATGCTAGAAAAACTGTTGGCTACTTTTTACTCGTGTGTCTTTTAAGCAAAAATCTAGATTGTAAAGGTAACAAAAAAATGTAGTTTTGATTTTAGTCTCAGAATTCTGAGATGTTTTCATATTTTTAAATAAAAGAAAAGAAAAATCAGGGAAAAATGTATTTTTGTTTCAGAATTCTGAGATTTTTAACAACAAAAATAAATCCAAAAAAACATTATTTTTTCAGAAAATAATTCTGAATTTGAGATTTACATTTATTTATTTTCAAATAATCATTCTGAAGTTTATTTTTCTGACCAAAGCGAACATACACTCAATACTAATGAGACACTTCAACTGAAATTGTTCCTGTGTAAATAAAAAAAATCTGAAATAAATATTCTGACTTTTTGTTAAAAAAAAAAAAATCTTACATTATTTTTTTCTCAGATATTATTTTTTCTGATTTAAATCTCTTTTTCATATAAATATTTTTCTTCCAATTTATTTTTAAAATGTCTCAGAATTCTAAGATTAAAGTCAAATCTCAAAGATGTGTGAGCTGTAGGGTCGCCGGTTCAAGTCCCCGAACAGACCTACATTATGGAGTGTGGACTGCTACTTGGAGAGGTCCCAGTTCACCTCCTGGGCCCTGCCGTGGTGCCCTTGAGCAAGGCACCAGACAACCCCCCCCCCCCCCCCCCCATTGCTCTCCGGGCGCTGTACAATAGCTGCCCACTGCTCCTAGTACTAGGATGGGTTAAAAGCAGAGGTCAAATGTCACTGTGGGCTCTGCATGTGAGACCAGTAAAGAGGGGTTCATCCTCCCTATTCTATTCACAGTCGCCCATTTTCTCTGACTTGCATTTCAGAATTCCGAGAATTAAGTGAAACTCAACATTTGTTTTACTTTTGGTCATGTCGCCCTAATCATCTCCAGTAAATTATAATGTGGCATGAAATGAAAACACCCCACTAAAGTACAAGTACAACATTAAAGTACAAGTACAACATTAAAGTACAAGTGCCTGAATGTTGAACCTTCTACACCAGTGAGTAAACACAGTTTATCCCTCGCTGCCCACATCACAGACCGACCTCCCCACCTTCAAAACACTGATCAAAACATGCCTTTTTCAGACTAGCGTTTTAATGTGTGATTAATGCTATGTCCTTATGATAACTGTGGTTTAATGCTCTCGTTTGTACCTGCGTAAAGCGTCTTTGGGCACCTGATAAAGCGCTTGAAAGACTAAATGTATTATTATTGTCCGATAATTGACGCACTGCTGTCCGATAATTGACTCACTTCGCCTGCCGTTTCTCGGTGACCTGCCGCTCTTTCTCCTGCAGGTTCTTCAGCTTCACCTCTAACGGAGGGTGCCACTCGTTCTCCTCCTCGATGATCCGCTCCAGCTGCTCATGGTTCGGCCACAGAGACGCTGGGTCGATCCCCGAAGCGGACCCGTAGCGACCGAACAGCTTCCGGTCATACCGAGGCGTTTTCTGCCAGTCTGGAGTCTTTTCGCTGCTTCTATCGGGAATGTAGGGCTCGCGGAGGTTCAGTCTCAGAGGTTTGGGGTTATAAGAAGCTGTCTGCAGCAACAGAGTCTGTGAGTTTGCAGAAAGGAGCGTTTTTGAGCCTGATATTCCATTTAAAGACCTGAAGAACATCGATGTCCTCCCGCACACCATGGAGGCCGCCATGTTTGTTTGACTTCTTCTTCTTTGGTTTTAATGTTGGAGGAGAAACCAGCGGGAAGTGCGTTAGCACCCCCTAGCGGACTGGAGAGGGAAGAGTTAGGGTTAGATGCAACATAAAATAACATAAAATAATATTAAAATAAAATAAAATACATTTAAATAAAATATAATAGTATAAAATAAACTGACATAAAATGAAATAAAATAAAAAAAACATACATTTTATTAAAATAATATAATATAAAATGTATTTAAATAAATTAAAGTAAAATTAAATAAAAATTAAATAAAAAAACATACAAATTAATTAGATAATACAAAATGTAATTAAAACTAAATTAAATTAAATACTCAAATAAATCCCCTCTTAATTCTCTCAATTATTTAGGTTGCTAAAACAATTATTTAAATAAAAAAAGATAAAAAAAAGACATATTTATAATAATAATAATAATAATAATAATAATAATATACTTAAATAAAACTAAATTAAAACCCTTCTGTGAACATTCTCTCCTTTTAACTAAGTCCTTCTGACCCAGTGTCTCTAATACATTTTCTAAAAACTCAGCTTTCCTGATCTTCTTTTTTTAACCCTTTCCTTGTTCTTGATTGTAAGTAAGTAAAGTTTCTTTATAAAGCGGTTTTCACAGACAAAGTCACAAAGTGCTTGACAAAACAATAAAACATCATCATAGGAATCATACAATGATAAATGACCACACAAGCCACGTGTTAAGAAGTCATAAAAGCACCAAAACACAATAAAAACAAAATAAAAACACAATAAAAACATAGTATAAAATAGATTAAAATCAAGCACACCGGTTACCCAAACGCCTGCCCAAACAGGAATGTCTTTAAATTGGTTTTAAAGGAGTCAACAGAGTCAGCGGACCGTAGGTGAGCGGGCAGAGCGTTCCATAGCTTAGGAGCCACGGCCTCGAACGCTCGATCACCGCGGGTCTTAGGTGCCGTTTACACGGGGACAAAACGGGTTGTATCTGCTACTTTTCTCTCGCGTATAGCCCGTTCGTTCACACGAGGCCGACACGTAAACGCGTAAACGGACCCCGCAAACGATAACGGGTCCCAAGGTGGATAGATCTGCAAACGGAACGCTCTGGGGGGCCAAACGGCTCCATGTGTACGCCTATACGATCATTTCCTGATTGCCCCACCTCTCCCCACCTCTGCTGCTCACTGCTGTAGCACTAGCAGTAGCTACTGCTACAGCGTACAGGTACAGCGCCACTTACAGGCCCGGCATATGTACTACAGCGTCTCCAGCGCTTTCGAGTGGTCTTGTGCGGAAGTACAGCGCCACTTACAGGCCCGGCATATGTACTACAGCGTTTCGAGTGGTCTCGTGTGAACGGACACGTTAAATGAGCCGAATGCGTGTGAACGGACAACTTTTTTGAAAACGAATTTGGTGCGTAAACGCAAACGTTCCCGTGTAAATGGGGTCTTAAGGTGAGTGCGTGGGACAGACAGTAAATTGAGCATGTGTGACCTGGTGGGCGGGCTGATGTATATGGATGAATTAGGTCAGCCACATATGCAGGAGTCTGACCATGCAATGATCTTTAGGTGAGGGTGAGGGTTTTGAACTGGATCCTATAGGCTACAGGGAGCCAGTGAAGAGATCTGAGTATTGGGGTAATGTGGGACCGTTTATTAGACCGGGTGAGAAGTCAAGCAGCTGCTTGTATTTCTGGCTGTGTAAAATGATTCCTCCGCCTGGCAGGGTTACTTACATACTTCTGAGGGATGTTTTACTTAAGTAACATTTACAATGCAGGACGTATAACAAAGTATTTATACATTGTGGTTTGAGTACGTCTGAGTAAAGGATCTGCCTCCACCCTCTCCCTGAACTTATATATTTAAATTTTTCTTCAACAACATGGAACAAAAGGTGTTTCTGTGTGGTGCATCACTTAGAGAGACAGATGTCATCGCTTTGTGTCGCGCAGAGCTCTCATTAAAGATTTATGGTTCCCATGGTGGGGGGGGGGGAGGGGGGGGGGAGGGGGCATGACAGGGGCTTAATTTGGCTTTGGAGCGATGATGGTGCCAAACCCGAAGCTTCAGGGATCAGATCAGCGTCCCAGCAAACAGGCTGGTTAGCAGACAGAGAGACAGGTGTATTTCTGAGGGAGTGTGTAGGGTCAGAGGTGGAGTACAAATACTTTGTTACTGTACTTAAGTACATGTTTCTGGTATCAGTACTTCACTACTTATTTTTCTGACCACTTTTTACTTTGACTTCTTACATTTTGAACACAAATACCTGTACTTTCTACTTCTTACATGTTGAACCCAAATACCTGTACTTTCTACTTCTTACATGTTGAACACAAATACCTGTACTTTCTACTTCTTACATGTTGAACACAAATACCTGTACTTTCTACTTCTTACATGTTGAACACAAATACCTGTACTTTCTACTTCTTACATGTTGAACACAAATACCTGTACTTTCTACTTCTTACATGTTGAACACAAATACCTGTACTTTCTACTTCTTACATGTTGAACCCAAATACCTGTACTTTCTACTTCTTACATTTTGAACTCAAATACCTGTACTTTCTACTTCTTACATTTTGAACCCAAATACCTGTACTTTCTACTTCTTACATTTTGAACCCAAATACCTGTACTTTCTACTTCTTACATGTTGAACCCAAATACCTGTACTTTCTACTTCTTACATGTTGAACACAAATACCTGTACTTTCTACTTCTTACATGTTGAACCCAAATACCTGTACTTTCTACTTCTTACATTTTGAACCCAAATACCTGTACTTTCTACTTCTTACATTTTGAACTCAAATACCTGTACTTTCTACTTCTTACATTTTTAACCCAAATACCTGTACTTTCTACTTCTTACATGTTGAACACAAATACCTGTACTTTCTACTTCTTACATGTTGAACACAAATACCTGTACTTTCTACTTCTTACATGTTGAACACAAATACCTGTACTTTCTACTTCTTACATGTTGAACACAAATACCTGTACTTTCTACTTCTTACATGTTGAACACAAATACCTGTACTTAACTAATACTGTACTTTCTATTCTACATTGTTGAACACAAATACCTGTACTTTCTACTTCTTACATGTTGAACACAAATACCTGTAATTTCTACTTCTTACATGTTGAACACAATACCTGTACTTTCTACTTCTTACATTTTGAACACAAATACCTGTACTTTCTACTTCTTACATGTTGAACACAAATACCCTGTACTTTCTACTTCTTACATGTTGAACACAAATACCTGTACTTTCTACTTCTTACATGTTGAACCCAAATACCTGTACTTTCTACTTCTTACATGTTGAACACAAATACCTGTACTTTCTACTTCTTACATGTTGAACACAAATACCTGTACTTTCTACTTCTTACATTTTGAACCCAAATACCATGTACTTTCTATCTTCTTACAGGTTGAACCCAAATACCTGTACTTTCTACTTCTTACATGTTGAACACAAATACCTGTACTTTCTACTTCTTACATGTTGAACACAAATACCTGTACTTTCTACTTCTTACATGTTGAACACAAATACCTGTACTTTCTACTTCTTACATTTTGAACACAAATACCTGTACTTTCTACTTCTTACATGTTGAACACAAATACCTGTACTTTCTACTTCTTACATGTTGAACACAAATACCTGTACTTTCTACTTCTTACATTTCCCAAACAGGCTGGTTCCTTTAGTCTGAATGTGTGTTTGGTGGCGTGATCATTATTCTTTAGAGTCATTGCGTGCCTATTGATTTGAACACGATCCGTGTATCCATCATTTCCTGGTCTTCTCTAAAGAAGAGGGACCAATGAAAACGTTTTCATGTTGCCGTTGTTCAGCATGGAAACATTCATTAGCTAACAATGACATTATTGTTCTATTAATATAAAGGGAGGTCAGGTACTCTTTAAAACAGCTGCTAGTTATGGGTACTTTTCACTGAAGTACATTTCAAAGCCCTCTTTACTTTTACTTGAGTAAAGAAGTTTAGTCAGTACTTCTACTTTCACCAGAGTATTTTTAAACACGAGTATCTGTACTTCTACTTGAGTAAAGGATGTGTGTACTTTTAGGTTAGGTTGGAAAGAAACACATGGATTTTATCCTTTGCAGACCATTTACATGCACACAATCCTATAGAACACACTACAGGGAGAGGGAAAAAACCCCAAATTAGAATTGTGCCACTTTAAGTAAAAGTAGAAATACCAAATAGTAAAAATACTCGGTTTAAAGTAAAAGTCCTGCATTCAAAATCTTACTTATAAGTAAAAGGACAAAAGTGCTGGCATCCAAATATACTTAGTATTAGTACCTCATATTGTGCCTAAGTACGATATATGAGTATGTACTTCATTATATTAGCTGTGTATTCATTTCTGCTGACTTTGCAGTAGTAATGGTGAGCTGGGACTCCCTGGACACTCACAGATCTTTATATCTACCGTTCAGGAACGTAAACACACATTTTAACATAAAAGGATTTGGCATTTGTTCCTAATCTGTAATAGCACTGGGTTCCCGTGGTGGTAAACAACTGTGCCACTCTCTGCCCCTCGTACATTAACACTGTTCCCCACAAAATGATTCAAAATGTCCTGGGGAATTTGACAGATTGCTGATTTGAAAACATCTCTGGATGTTTGTCGTGGTGTCTCCGCTCTCCTCAGGCCTGTATGGGTCTAATGAGATGATGGATGGGTGACGGAGGCTTTTAATTCACCAGCGACGGATCATTTAAGGGGAGATTCATCAAACGTGGACCCTCACAAAGCAGAGTGTCCGCTGAAGATGAATGGAGGTAATTATCTGCTACCTGCTCGTAATCTGTCTGCATGAAGAGCTCAAATCACTCTTTTTACTCATAGATCTCCATCCAGTCTGTAGTGATTACTCCACATTATACTAATGCACCGCTGTTATTGACACAACAGTAGATATGAGTCCTTCTGCACCAAATGATCCAATCACAGGGCTTTCTCCACTGGATACTGTCAGACTCAAAGTGGTTTCTGTATCCCAACTGTTACTGTTCACACCTCCAGTTGGGATTTCCTCGTTGGCACAATCAGAGTCAACTTAAAGGGGCCCTATTCTGCTTTTTGGTTTTTATCTCTCCTGTATTGTGATTGTTTTTGTGCATGTAAATGTGTTGAGGCTGGTTCCAGAAGGGAGTCCACCATGTTTAATTGCCAACTTTACAGCTGAAAGAAACATGTTTACTGCCTGGTTCAAATAATGTTTTTCTGTTTAAATCTCTACGGCAAATTTACCTTTAAACCTTAAACTGAACAGGGGGTGTATTGTTCTATTCATTACCTATTTGAAGGGGAAATATTATATCAAGTGCCATGTTTTTACTTCTTTTTTAACGTATTTTAGTTTTTCAATTTGACACCATATAGGTGCAGGGATGACATGTTTTTATAGGTTGGGCTATAAAGGAACTACAGCACGGTCACATAACTTCACGTCACCACCGCTAAGCTAAAGGCGGCTAATGTTGGGCTATAAAGGATCTACAGCACGGTCACATGACTTCACGTAACCACCGCTAAGCTAAAGGTGGCTAATGTTGGGCTATAAAGGAACTACAGCACGGTCACATGACTTCACGTCACCACCGCTAAGCTAAAGGTGGCTAATGTTGGGCTATAAAGGAACTACAGCACGGTCACATGACTTCACGTCACCACCGCTAAGCTAAAGGTGGCTAATGTTGGGCTATAAAGGAACTACAGCACGGTCACATGACTTCACGTCACCACCGCTAAGCTAAAGGCGGCTAATGTTGGGCTATAAAGGAACTACAGCACGGTCACATGACTTCACGTCACCACCGCTAAGCTAAAGGTGGCTAATGTTGGGCTATAAAGGAACTACAGCACGGTCACATGACTTCACGTCACCACCGCTAAGCTAAAGGTGGCTAATGTTGGGCTATAAAGGAACTACAGCACGGTCACATGACTTCACGTCACCACCGCTAAGCTAAAGGCGGCTAATGTTGGGCTATAAAGGAACTACAGCACGGTCACATGACTTCACGTCACCACCGCTAAGCTAAAGGTGGCTAATGTTGGGCTATAAAGGAACTACAGCACGGTCACATGACTTCACGTCACCACCGCTAAGCTAAAGGTGGCTAATGTTGGGCTATAAAGGAACTACAGCACGGTCACATGACTTCACGTCACCACCGCTAAGCTAAAGGTGGCTAATGTTGGGCTATAAAGGAACTACAGCACGGTCACATGACTTCACGTCACCACCGCTAAGCTAAAGGTGGCTAATGTTGGGCTATAAAGGAACTACAGCACGGTCACATGACTTCACGTCACCACCGCTAAGCTAAAGGTGGCTAATGTTGGGCTATAAAGGAACTACAGCACGGTCACATGACTTCACGTCACCACCGCTAAGCTAAAGGTGGCTAATGTTGGTATTCTATCTTGTGTTATTTTATGTTATTTTTCATTGAATTTTAATTTTCCATTTTTGTACAGATACATATTAATACTTTTTTTGTATTTTGTTACATTTTAATTGCAAAACATTACTTTTACATCTTATGCGTAAATAAATATTTACTACCTGTATCAGAATATAATACAAAAACACAGATAATTAAAGAGGAAACACAAAGTAAAACCCTTTTCTCTCTCTGGGGTTCATATAGAGACAGCAGACTCAGGCCAAATCGTCCGTTAGCTTATGAGATGTCACGCTATAGCCAGACGTGTGTTGCCTGAGGAAGAATCCCAGCGTCTGATGTCTCCGTGAAACAGCTGATCCACAGACTAGCCTCCGGTCTGATGGGGAATCACTGCAGGCTTCTTTTAATGGAGAAGCCAAACACACACTAACTAACGTCGGGCGACAAGGGCACCTTCAGTCTGCAGATGTTCCCGCAGATGACAGATGGCGTCGGCGAAGCTGAGGGAGCAACGGGAACAAAGTCTGAGCCAGAATGGAGCCACATGCCCCCCCAAAACCTCCTAAATGAGGGGCGTATAGCTGTGTGCATGTGGGGGAACTCAATGAGAATAGAGTGGTGAGGGAATGGGTTCTCAACCAGGAAGTGAGTCAGCATTTTCCTGTTCCCTGGTCTGGAAGTCAATGATTTCTGATTGTGTTTTTGGTTGTTAGCCTGAAATTAGGTCTGTGGTTAACACAAGCTGAAGAGATTTTAATGTTTTGTTCTAAGACATAAAATACGTCAGAAAATACCCCACTGGTGGATTTAAAAACGTGTATAATCGAGACGACCAAACGTACGATCAGATATAAATGATCCTGGACTTTCATATTATTGCAGAGAGCACGAGTGTTGTGCAGTCTTCATCATGACGTCATCACACTGACCTCCACGTTTCCTCTTCCTCCGTCCCTCTGATTATTTCTCCAAACAGATGGCTTCACCCCATCGCACATCGTTAATCTCTCTGCTCTCTGGAATCCAGATAGAGACCAAAATTGAAATCATGTTCAAACATTAAAAGACCACAGGAGACTTTAATGGCTTTCTAACGGGGTTTGTTTTTTTTAACAACATGTATAGTTGCATTTTGGCAATGGTGGAAGAAGTACTCAGATCTTTTATCTGTTACGTCTTTTTCGTGGTGTTCCCTTCCCAGGTTTTTTGTGCATGTGAATGGTCTGCCACACACTCAGCAGGAGAGGACTCTTTAAAGTAGAGACACTACATACTGATATACACCTGAACATCAGCAGGAGAGGACTCTTTAAAGTAGAGACACTACATACTAATATACACCTGAACATCAGCAGGAGAGGACTCTTTAAAGTAGAGACACTACATACTGATATACACCTGAACATCAGCAGGAGAGGACTCTTTAAAGTAGAGACACTACATACTGATATACACCTGAACATCAGCAGGAGAGGACTCTTTAAAGTAGAGACACTACACACTGATATACACCTGAACATCAGCAGGAGAGGACTCTTTAAAGTAGAGACACTACATACTGATATACACCTGAACATCAGCAGGAGAGGACTCTTTAAAGTAGAGACACTACATACTGATATACACCTGAACATCAGCAGGAGAGGACTCTTTAAAGTAGAGACACTACATACTGATATACACCTGCAAATGATTATAATAGAGAAGCAACACGACATCGAAAAAAAAAAAAACTCTCCACAAATAAAACTCCTGAATTCAAAATATGAATGAATCTGTAAAAAGCTTTCAGGTAAATGTGTTGGAGAAGTTTAAAGAAGCACAAAATGGAGAAAGTAGTTGCTGTCCTTTAGTACAGCACTTGAGTGGATGTACTTCACTGCATGTTGGCATCGTTCAGGATTAATGGAAGCAGACTGCGGATGGACTCAGGGTTGATGAGTGTTATTCGTCTCCAGAGAGCGTCTCTGTGTGATGCACACGGAGCTGAGCTGGATTGCAGAAACAAGATCACAACAATATGCTCATTGTCCGTCGAGCAGCGATATAATCTCCAGGATTACCCTCTGATGAAACCTCGCTGGGTGATATGGGGAGATTTGATCCAAGCTCTGGATTGGAGCTTCTCTTTGTGTGAGAGTCTCTGATCCTCACAGAGGTTTTCTATAGAGCAGTGATGATGGATTATTGTAGGTCGACGGGAAGTTAGCATCGCAAGGGTTTCTTTGACAACAAGTCAATGCATATTTTTCATATTTTTCATATTTTTCTTTTCTCTGGAAGTTTTTCCTTGTACGATGTGAGGGTCTAAGGACAGAGGGTGTCGTTTTCTCATACTGATATTCTGAACAAACTGTGCTGTTGTATTTGCTGTAAAGTGTCTTTACTGTAGGGTATTTTATTATATGTACAGCACTTTGGCTCGACCAAAAATCGTTTAAAAATGTGTTATATAAATAAAACTTGATTTGATTTGATTTGATATAGCAGGAAAACCCACTTTTTAATTTGAACATTTTAACATTTGAATTGCACATTCTTACATTTACTTCTTATGTGTATATAAAAACACATTTTTATTTAACAAATCTATATTCTGAACATGTACTACATTTCATTTTACCTTCCTATGTTTTGTTTAAATATCCTGTTTTCATTTCATTTGATTTTTTATTGCACTTTTTTACTTTTACTTCTTGTGTTTATATACATATTTGTATTTTATTCTATTTCATTTTTTATAAAATGGTGCAACAAACCTAAGAGTTCTTATTCCGACTTCTTTCAAACATAAAAGGTTATTTGCAACATGCTAATAACTATAAAAAATACAGATGAAATAAAAACATGAATTACGCATCTCACGTGATCTTGAGATTACGCGAGAACACCGTTATTAAATCAGGAAAATGTCGCCCCTATGTCCTGTCAACTAACTTGATTAAAATAGAAGTACTCAGATCTTGTACTTGAGTAAAAGTAGAAGTACTCAGATCTTGTACTTGAGTAAAAGTAGAAGTACTCAGATCTTGTACTTGAGTAAAGTAGAAGTACTCAGATCTTGTACTTGAGTAAAAGTAGAAGTACTCAGATCTTGTACTTGAGTAAAAGTAGAAGTACTCAGATCTTGTACTTGAGTAAAAGTAGAAATACTCAGATCTTGTACTTGAGTAAAAGTAGAAATACTCAGATCTTGTACTTGAGTAAAAGTAGAAGTACTCAGATCATGTACTTGAGTAAAAGTAGAAGTACTCAGATTTTGTACTTGAGTACAAGTAGAAGTACTCAGATCTTGTACTTGAGTAAAAGTAGAAGTACTCAGATCTTGCACTTGAGTAAAAGTAGAAGTACTCAGATCTTGTACTTGAGTAGAAGTAGAAGTACTCAGATCTTGTACTTGAGTAAAAGTAGAAGTACTCAGATCTTGTACTTGAGTAAAAGGAGAAGTACTCAGATCTTGTACTTGAGTAAAAGTAGAAGTACTCAGATCTTGTACTTGAGTAAAAGTAGAAGTACTCAGATCTTGTACTTGAGTAAAAGTAGAAGTACCAGAGTGTAGGAATACTCTGTTACAGTGAAAGTCCTGCATTCAAAATGTTCCTCAAGTGAAAGTAGAAAAGTATTCTCACCAAAATATAGTGAAAGACAGTAAAAGTAGTCATTGTGCAGATTGGTCCATTTCAGAATAATATATCCTCTTGAGACCCAGAAAGAAAAAGGTTTCAAATTTCCTCTTTTTTTTTATCACACAAGTCTTTAGGGTGGTATTAACATAATGACTAACACAAACTAAAAACAAATATTTTTATTTTTGTTTTATGTGTGTCCTTTGTAGAGGACATCGGGTGTTAGTTATGCGAAGCATAGTATACAAACAACATTAACATACAAGTACATGTAGACAACATTAGAGCACAACAACTCAATGCAACAAATTCTGAGCCCTCATTGGTAGTACTCCATCCTTTTGTGAAATGCAGAGATACATCTGACACTTGAGGCACTTGATGTGTGTTTTCCCACTGCATCCGTCTGCCATGAACCCTACAGAAACCTACGTGTTAGTTTTGGCCCATAGTGGACTCCTCAGAGGACATTCATAAAAACATTTAGTTTTAGGTCAAATCATTATTACACTGCTCTGAAAACTCACTACACTAACTCCTAAGATGTTCCCTTACTATAATTAATTAAAATATTGACCTCACAACACCGGTAATTACAAAATTACAAACTTACCATTTCTCTTTCTATAAATAGTGCTTGTGTAGATGGACGCCATTTTGAAATACAATGAAATTATCTTTTTCAAAGCCACACCCCCACACATGTCATATGTCTGAAAAGCCCAGGATGTCCTCTGTGGAGTACAATTGGACTTAATGCTGTGACATGTATAACCTCAAAGTAATAGACCAAAACCCAATGTGCTCCACAGAGGACAAACATGAATGGGTGGGTCTGTAAAGGTGCAGCTAGTTTTGAATGACTTTGTATACTGCAGGGTAGCTTGTGAATTTACTCCAGGTGGAACTAAAGTCTGATTTAAGAGCAGCGTGTCACCGTTCCAGAAGCAAACAAAGGAATGTAATCAGTTATAATTACTCATACTTACTTATTACTTACATCCTGCTGCCTTTGAAAGGAGCACCTGCACGCTTTAAGAGGCTGAAAACCAGAACAGAATCCTGATGTTTTCTCACCTGGTTTGTTTACCTCTGGTTTGGATCTCACCTTTCGTCCTGACGGGCTCATTAGCAGCGGCCTCGCTCCAGAAGGAACCTCCGGGGTTAGAGCGCCACGTTTCCTGCAACACGGCCCAGGCGCCACGCTTTCAATGAGGCCTGAACCCAAAGGGAAGCTGCAGAGGAGCCAACAATGTGTTTCCACTTTTATATATTTTCATAAGTCATCTATTTGGCCATCAAAGTTAATGTTTCATGGCCAAATAAGAAACATGCGTGCACTAAAAACACATTCCCTTGACACTTATTAGAAGATAATGATGAAGCCCCAGAATTCACTGTCTGAACACATCGTGGTGTAACGAGTGCAGAACATATTCTTAACTAGAGTGAAGGATTTGAATCCTAATTGTTACAGCTCAAATGCATTGCAGTGACTTTGTTGGAGACTTGGAAGTGAAATGTTAATCTGGAAGAGTAGGACAAATAGTGAAGAAGCTTAATATTTAAAGAAAAGGTTTACAACTACAGTAAATGTGTATTAACCTGTTAAGCCCTGAGCCTGTTTTTCAGGTCTCAGGCTCGAAAATGACATTCCCAGAACAAATGACCATATCTTCCCTTCTAAAAGGGTTAAATTAATAATCTTTTTTCTCAAAGTAATGACAAACCTGTGAGTTGGATGTAGAAAAGTCAGAATCAATATAGATGTTTTTTATTTTAAAGAAAATTCAGATTTTACATAGTAAAAAACTGTAAATTATAGTGTCCGTCCAAAAATTCTTTTTTACTTATAGTGAAAACTACCCTTGGATGATGGGCTAGTAGACTGAAAGCTTTAGGAATCCAAAGTACAACATATAATAAGTACCCTGTATCAAGATTGATGCAAAACAAGTGAAATCTGACCTTTTTAGAGAGATTTAGCAAAAAAAAAACACTTCTGGGGTCATTTGGGTGGATTTTCCATATCTCTGGCCCCCCTTGCTCGATTTTGATGGTTGACACCTCTTTCTGACAATCGAAGGGGGAGTCCCCCACACACACACATTGTGAAGAGAAAAGGTGGGGGCTTCCGCATGTAATTTTTCATCAGAGTGAACCTATCTCTAGCTCTGACATCTGGAAACGGAAAAGCAGTTTTATTGCTTATGGATTATCAGAAATCATTTCAAAGGGACACAGACACATTAGATTAACCTATGGATTAACTTCAGCAGCGTTTTTTATTGTTTTAATGCCATTGAAGACCACTTTGGAGAGACTACAGAGCCAAGGTAAAAATGTTAGCATTTTTAGCTACCTAGCGTCACCTGTTTTGATGTCCGTTTTTGCTAATAACGTATAATTCAGTGGTAATGAGGGTACCCATCGATTCTGTGTCACCTCACGATGTGAAACGATGTCATGGATGTAGAGAAGAGATAAATAATAAGGTTTTGTGAGTGATTTTCGGTGCAGTAAGGTGTTAGCATTTTTCGCTCGTTGCTAATTCAGAGGCTCAGTGTTAGCATTGTGGGTTTTCTTTTGAAAATAAAATAAAAATGATCAGTTAGATGAGTTTCTTCCCGTTACATGGATGTAAAACATTCATAGTTTTATTAAATGAACATGCCCTCAGACACTGTTTCCTGCAAGATGTTGCGGCAGTGCCCCGGTACCGGGGTCTCTCTGGCTTAACAGGTCCCTGTGATATATATGCACACAAAGATGTGTTAGTGAGGGAGGGGTCAGACTGAGTGATGATGAACACTGAGCTTTGTTTCAGGAGGAAACTCAGTTCAAGTCTCAGATCACTTCCACATGTTCTCCGTCAGCTTCGTACGGCACCTTGGACATCACACAAGAACAACATCCTGTTTTAGTTTCTACTTTATTCATTATCCAAACATTTCATTTGATCACACATCCCATCAGTAAAGTCTGTTCAATGACTATTGATCAATGATTTCATGATCACTTTCCCTTTATCCACACCATGAATGAGTTTCATCTCAGCTATTTCAAACAGAATGATACATGATTTACTTATTGATTATTATCATGATAATGTATGTTCTATAAAACATCAGAGTACCCAATTTCTATTTGGACAACAACAACAACAATTAGTCTGCAAACAAATAACACATGTAATATTATACAATGGATTTCCCAAGCAAAGACTCTAAGATATTTACAGGAGAATGATAAATGATGTACTTATTGATTATGATCATGACAGGAAGTAATATCATTTTAAATAAACATGTTATGATGAAATAATTGTTATAACCATCTGGGTTTAATGTGTTAGTTAATTTGGGCAGCAACAATAACATGTAATCTGTCAAACTAATACATGTGATTATAAATGTTTCTGAAGACTTGTGCATTACAAGAGAAACAACATGAATCAAAAGAAACATCCAGCAAATCTTTAGAGCAAAGTTTACAGGTGAACAAGGATCCTCCTGAGCAGTGACAGCCTCCATGGCTACACAGACACAGGAAGGAGCCGGAAGAAAGTCCAACAACAACTCATGAGAAGATGTTCAAGCCCCACCCATCATGTTTGATTGACAGCTGATCTCTGCACAGTGAAGACATGAACAATCAGCTCTGATGGACACACGGTGAGTTTAAGAAGTAGAAGAGTTCCTCCAATGACTTCAGGCTATTTGAGTTTACAAAACTCAGCTGTGTCTCCATCATTATAAAGATAAAGTCCAGCATGTAGCGGCTGAGTGAATGTGGTCTGCACTCTGTGGGGGAGAGTCATGTTTTTTTTTTTTTTTTTCATGGAGACGCTGTAGAAGGACAGAACACCTGCTCTGTGATCCAGGTACACTCCTACTCTGGTGGACAGAGGACCTGAGACGGGAGTGTTGATACTGTTGTGAAGAAATGAATAACTGTTTTTGTCACACTCTAACGCCCAAGATTTGTCGTTGAGTCCAAATCCACATTCATCCCCTGCTCTGCTGATATTCTTGTATGCGACTGCAACATCAACTTCTCCCCCTCTCCACTCCACCTCCCAGTAACAACGTCCAGTCAGACTCTCTCTACTCAGGACCTGATCATAATCAGTGAATCTGTCTGGGTGACGAGAATAAGACTGTTGTTGTTCCATGACTGTTGCTTTTCTGCTCCCCTCAGATAATAACAGCCGTGTGTGTGCTGTGTTTGGATCCAGAGTGATCTCCTGTGAATATTTGAAGAATCCAGCTCTGGTGGTGGGCTCTGCTGCTGACAGTAAAACCTCCACCATGTTTGTCCATCCCTCTCTCAGGACGTCCTGTAGTTTGTCTCTGACTGCTGACAGGGCCTCCGTCACGTCCTCAAAGTAGCTCAGAGGACGGATGTTGATGCTGGATGAGTGTGTAGGTTCACTGAGGGCTGACAGTGAGGGGTAGCTGTGCAGAAACTGGTTGTGATCCTCTGTGTGAGACAGCAGCTTCAGCTCAGCGTCTCTCCTCTTCAGCTCAGCCATCTCCTGCTCCAGCTTCTCCTGAAGCTCTTTGACTCGACTCACTTCTCTCTTCTGCTGGGATCTGAGCTGCTGCTTCACATCAGAGCTTCTTTTCTCCATGAGACGGATCAGCTCAGTGAACGTCTTCTCACTGTCCTCCACTGCTTTATCAGCAGAGCCATTGACGGCCTCCACCTCCTGCTGAAGCAGCTTCACCTCCTTCTCTCTGTCCTGGATTCTCTGCTGGATGTTTAGTCGACTCCCCTCCAGCTCTCTCTGCCTCTCAGTCCTTTCTGCTGCAGCTGACACTGTGTTGTGGCCTTTGTGTTCGTCCACAGAGCAGAGATAACAGATACACTGCTGATCAGTGCGGCAGAACATCTTCATCACCTCGTCGTGACGAGAGCAGATGTTCTCCTGGAGCTTCTTGGAGGGCTTCACCAGCTTGTGTTTTTTAAATGGAGCTACGTCATAATGACCCTGGAGGTGTTTGTCACAATAAGAGGCCAGACACACGAGGCAGGACTTACAGGCTCTCCGTTTCCTCCCAGTGCAGACATCACAGGCCACATCTTCAGCTCCAGCATAGCAGTGATCAGCAGGAGCAGCTTGGAGTCCAGTCTTCTTCAGCTCCTCCACTAAATCTGCTAACATGGTGTTTTTCAGCAGGACAGGCCTCGGTGTGAAGCGCTGCCTACACTGAGGGCAGCTGTGGATCTTCTTCTCATCCTCTCCATCCCAGTGCTGTTTAATACACTTCATGCAGTAGCTGTGTCCACAGGAAGTGGTCACCGGATCCTTCAGTAGATCCAGACAGATGGGACAAGAGAAGGTTTCCCGGTCCAGCTGAACTCCTTTCTGCGCCATTTCACCTCTCAGTAGCAGCGAGTGTCTGAGTTTCACTTCCTGAGAGCTGAAACTAGTGTGACAGGTTATCTGAACAGCAGGTGTGTGTGCAGTGAATGTGGCCTATCAGCTCTTGTGCTTTACCCACATGTTGGTTACACCCCTCCTCCTCAGTGTGGATCTGAAGGGGAGGAACCAGGAAGTACAGAGTGGAGCTGGCTGTGTCAGAGAGCAGGAAGGAGAGGGAGGGCTTATCAAACTCTGAGTCATTCCAGCAGGAGGAGCAGCGCTCAGACTCTGACCTACAGAGAGCCTCGGTTACAACCTGCTCTTCATTTGAAAAGAGCTTTTAGTTGTAAAATAAGTTGGTAAACTTACAAAATCTGAAGGGGGTTAAATACTTGTTTCCTCCACTGTAAATGTATAGCTTCAATGTCCTGAGATAGCTGATTGATTTAATAGTTGAATGTACAGTAAGTCGTTTTTTACTGTAAGTAATAGTAGTAGTAGTAGCCTAGTAGTTGTAGTAGTAGTAGAAGTAGTGGTAGTAGTAGTAGTAGAAGTAGTAGTATTAGTTGTTGAAGTAGTAGTAGTAGTAGTAGTAGTAGTAGTAGAAGT
>NW_022987438.1:167702-222702 GCF_902827165.1 Trematomus bernacchii
CACCCCCCCCCCCCCCCCCCCCCCCCCCCCCCCCCCGAAAAAACACACAAAAAGCCCTCGACTGCACGCTTTTACTCTGAAAGGCAACCGCGGCCTCTTTACAAAGGTCTTCGTTCATTTAAAAATGTATTATAGGGGTCACAGATTTTTATTTTTATTTGTGGAATTTCTTTGTGTATTTGTAGATCCTTTTTTATATTTGCAAAAACATTTACAAATCATTTGTTCAGTTGTTTCACATTTACAGATCACACGTTGACACACAGAGAAATCTATCTCCAAATAACACACAGCGACCTTTGGACATTTTGTTTGCAGCTCTGGATGGAAACCGTCCACAGATAATAAATGCATCCATACTGTTGGGTAACTTGCTTCATTTAAAGCTCAATCAAGGAGTTTTTCTGAATTGGTTTTTAAAAATGAATTTGCAAAGCATTGAAATAAGCGGTAACAAAAAGTGGGATTATGTTTCTGATTTCCACAAAGCATCTACTTTAATAGTGTTACCAAAAATCGCCTAGACAAAGGCAACTGTCATGCATTAAATAATGGATTCATACATCAAGTCTATATTATTTATCGTGTGTTTTGAAAGTCTTACGTCACCGGTTTCAGGCCTGTTCTGCATGGCTTTGTGATTCTAAAAACACACCAGCAGAGGGTGCCAGAGCCCCTCTGTCTGCTCTGTATCCCTTTAATTAATAACACACGCACACACACACGCGCACACACACACACACACACACACACACACGCACACACACACACACACACACACACACACACACACACACACACACACACATTATGATATGCGCTGGTGAAGATGGCCGCATTGTCTTTTGGCTCCTCTCCAACTTTGCCCTTTTTCGTATTTTCTTTTGTGTTTATTCACTTTTTTAAACTATTTTTCTTTTTGTATTTACCATTTACTTGCACTATATTTGTCTGTTTATCTGTTTTATTGTGTTGCACTGTTGGAGGAGCCTCTGACCTAAGATTTTCATCGTCATAACTACACTAGCTATGTACGTATGGCTAATAAAAGCCTTGAAGCCTTGAACACACACACACACACACACACACACACACACACACACACACACACACACACACACACACACACACACACACACACACACACACACACACACACACACAGCTGCAGTGAGTCAGAGAGCCTCCACCTGTCTCACACACGTCTTTCTACTCTTACCAAAAAACCTTTATAAACCTAAAATAGCTCCTTTCCTCCTCGCTGCTTTTTCTTTTTTTTTCTTACCAAGCGAACCACAAATTGTGTCCAGATTTTCACACGTAGTAACTCAGTGTGTTGGGGCTATTTGGAGCTGAAACAATTACAAACAAACCCGTATTATACCCTCTCTGCGCTAATGCTGACTCGCTAAGACGAGGCAATTAAACATTTCAGTTTCTCCCCCTCAGGTTATTTTAGATTTCACTCATTTTCTCATTATGGTGTCTCTACTTTAAAGAGTCCTCTCCTGCTGATGTTCAGGTGTATTTCAGTATGTAGTGTCTCTACTTTAAAGAGTCCTCTCCTGCTGATGTTCATTGTTCAGGTGTATATCAGTATGTAGTGTCTCTACTTTAAAGAGTCCTCTCCTGCTGATGTTCAGGTGTATATCAGTATGTAGTGTCTCTACTTTAAAGAGTCCTCTCCTGCTGATGTTCAGGTGTATATCAGTATGTAGTGTCTCTACTTTAAAGAGTCCTCTCCTGCTGATGTTCAGGTGTATATCAGTATGTAGTGTCTCTACTTTAAAGAGTCCTCTCCTGCTGATGTTCATTGTTCAGGTGTATATCAGTATGTAGTGTCTCTACTTTAAAGAGTCCTCTCCTGCTGATGTTCAGGTGTATATCAGTATGTAGTGTCTCTACTTTAAAGAGTCCTCTCCTGCTGATGTTCAGGTGTATATCAGTATGTAGTGTCTCTACTTTAAAGAGTCCTCTCCTGCTGATGTCCAGGTTCATATCAGTATGTAGTGTCTCTACTTTAAAGAGTCCTCTCCTGCTGATGTTCAGGTGTATATCAGTATGTAGTGTCTCTACTTTAAAGAGTCCTCTCCTGCTGATGTTCAGGTGTATATCAGTATGTAGTGTCTCTACTTTAAAGAGTCCTCTCCTGCTGATGTTCAGGTGTATATCAGTATGTGTCTCTACTTTAAAGAGTCCTCTGAAGGGAACACAGGGATTTAGTCTTTGCAGACCATTGCACTAAAACCTATAGAACAGTAGAGGGAGAACCCAAAAAGCAGAAAGCGCCTCTTTTAAGACGTGCTTCAGTCATTTTCTAGCTTTAATTAAAATCTGCACAGCGATAAAACTCCTTTCCTGCTTTCTAACTTTTCCCTACACACTATTTTGTATTTTTTGGACGATAAATCATGATCTGAGTAACAATTATGGCATCGCTCACTTTCTTCCCAGCGTGCTGACAGACTTACAGCTTCGGCGGGAAGTAGAAAAACACGCAGTAGCAGAAAATCAAATCAAATCAAAGTAACGTGAGACGAATAAAACAAAGAAATCAGACGGGAAAGTTTGTTGTGTTTCAGGCTGGCACTGCCCCACGAAACACTGGAGCTTCTTGCTTGTGCTGGTGGTGCCCAGCGGTTGTTGCCATGCAACTCAATGTGGCACACACACACCAGACACACACACACACACACACACACACACACACACACACACACACACACACACACAGCAACAATGGTCTGCTTTATGAGGTGCCCGCTGATGCCATGGTAACCTCCTCGTTCTGGGCAGGACGGGCAGAGCGGCCTGCCAGAAAAATGCCACGGTTCCTTTTTTTCTCTCCCCGTTCTCAGACCACGTTGCCCAGAAACCTTTGGGGAGTTAAAGTGAAACCAGCGAGCAGACAAATTACGACGGGAGTGTGTGAGGGAGAGCGGGGGAGAGGGTGGGGGTCAACTGTTGGGGTTTTTAGGGTTTCCTGTCTATACATGTAACCTTAATGAGAAGACATGATGCAGGATTATCAAACATGCGCAGTGACTCGAGGAGAGGGAGATGTGTTCAAGTCAAATACCTGTATTAGGCAAGGCACGTTTATTTATACAGCACCTTTCAACACAAGGCAATTCAAAGTACTTTACAAAAATGAAAGACATTAAGAAACATATTATAAAATGGCATTTGAAAACACTCATTTAAAAGCAAAGATAATAAAACATGAATAAAAGTTACAGTGCCGTGTGAGATATGAATATATCAATTTAAATGTTACTCAAGTAGTGATTGAAGTATGATTTACAAACAGTAAAAGTATTGAGGAATTACACTAAGGCCCCAAAACATTGGTTCACCATCTTCGTAACAACTTGTGCGGTATCCAAAACTAACCAGCATTTTCACTAAAACATATTATTTAAAACGCAGACTCAGAGTATCACACACTCCTCTGTTCTGTAAACTTCAATATCTGTTGTTGTCAATGGAGTCTTTGAAAAGCACATACATGGACAACACGGCTGTTTCAGCGTGACCCTGTTCATGCAGAAGTGGAAACGTTTATTTGGTATTTTTACGTTTAATACTGTAACTATATTTTGCTGATTGTACTTTTACTCAAGCAACTAAGCTGGACTTGTAACAGAGTACTTTTACAATGTGGTATTAGCACTTAAGTGAAGCCTCTGAATACTTTTTCCCACACTGCATGCTCTCAAGTGAAATAAAGTTTTTCTAAAGGAAATCACGGGGGCGAGGAATGGAAATACAAATGATCCTTTTTTAAAAGTTTTTTCCTCTACCAGCAAAGATTCAAAGGTCTTATTGTCATATGCACAAACAGTGTAGAAATGAATGAAATTCTTCTGACCTGAGCTCAAAAAGTCTATATACATGTAAATAGAATATGATATGTACAAGAACAGAATATGAAATGTACATTCAGACAAAATTCGACACGCCATGCACCAGATCTGCTCGTTGCATAGATGTCTGAGTGTGACTGCTCCGAGTGGTGCACTTCATTAGAAATGATCAGTGTCTGTTCACTGTGACCTGTGGTGGGAGGAGAAGCGGGGGAGGAGAAGGAGAAGGGGGGAGGGTATCTGGTGCAGTTACATAACGGCAGCCTTTCTGCAGAGGCAGCCGAGGACAAAAGAGTTTCAGGAATATTCCAGGTGGAGCCGCTCTGATGGGAAATCAAGAGGACTGGTTGAGACCCTCGGAGTTTGAGAGGGGGTCGCTCTCCATTTCCATATAAACCGGGGGGTCATGCAGGCTCTGAGCCCAGTTCTGGTGCTTTTAGTCCTGGAGAGGTGCAAACAGGAGGGGGGGGGGGGTCACACAAAGAGCCTTGTCTAGTGCTTTAAAATCCCTTAAACTGGGGATCAGTGCCAAATGTGGAGCGTTAAGAGTCACACTGTAACCGGGACGTGAGACACAATGGACCTGTGAACAACTTCAACCTGCATTCATATCAGAATACCTTTATTCGTCCCACAGAGGGGACATTTACATTTGTTACAGCAGATGAGAGCCAAAGACATGTCAGCTTACTGTTAACTAAAAAGCATGCATAAAAAAAAATGAATGATACAAAAGTTTTAAAGGTCACCTATTCTGCAAAATCCACTTCTTCATGTCTCTTCTACATCAACATGTGTCCCCTCTTCTTCATGTCTCTTCTACATCAACATGTGTCCCCTCTTCTTCATGTCTCTTCTACATCAACATGTGTCCCCTCTTCTTCATGTCTCTTCTACATCAACATGTGTCCCCTCTTCTTCATGTCTCTTCTACATCAACATGTGTCCCCTCTTCTTCATGTCTCTTCTACATCAACATGTGTCCCCTCTTCTTCATGTCTCTTCTACATCAACATGTGTCCCCTCTTCTTCATGTCTCTTCTACATCAACATGTGTCCCCTCTTCTTCATGTCTCTTCTACATCAACATGTGTCCCCTCTTCTTCATGTCTCTTCTACATCAACATGTGTCCCCTCTTCTTCATGTCTCTTCTACATCAACATGTGTCCCCTCTTCTTCATGTCTCTTCTTCATCAACAAGTGTCCCCTCTTCTTCATGTCTCTTCTACATAAACATGTGTCCCCTCTTCTTCATGTCTCTTCTACATCAACATGTGTCCCCTCATCTTCATGTCTCTTCTTCATGTCTCTTCTACATCAACATGTGTCCCCTCTTCGTCATGTCTCTTCTACATCAACATGTGTCCCCTCTTCTTCATGTCTCTTCTACATCAACATGTGTCCCCTCTTCTTCATGTCTCTTCTACATCAACATGTGTCCCCTCTTCTTCATGTCTCTTCTACATCAACATGTGTCCCCTCTTCTTCATGTCTCTTCTTCATCAACAAGTGTCCCCTCTTCTTCATGTCTCTTCTACATCAACATGTGTCCCCTCTTCTTCATGTCTCTTCTACATCAACATGTGTCCCCTCTTCTTCATGTCTCTTCTACATCAACATGTGTCCCCTCTTCTTCATGTCTCTTCTACATCAACATGTGTCCCCTCTTCGTCATGTCTCTTCTACATCAACATGTGTCCCCTCTTCTTCATGATTCTTCTACATCAACATGTGTCCCCTCTTCGTCATGTCTCTTCTACATCAACATGTGTCCCCTCTTCTTCATGTCTCTTCTACATCAACATGTGTCCCCTCTTCTTCATGTCTCTTCTTCATCAACATGTGTCCCCTCTTCTTCATGTCTCTTCTTCATCAACATGTGTCCCCTCTTCTTCATGTCTCTTCTACATCAACATGTGTCCCCTCTTCTTCATGTCTCTTCTACATCAACATGTGTCCCCTCTTCTTCATGTCTCTTCTACATCACCATGTGTCCCCTCTTCTTCATGTCTCTTCTACATCAACATGTGTCCCCTCTTCCTCATGTCTCTTCTACATCAACATGTGTCCCCTCTTCTTCATGTCTCTTCTACATCACTATGTGTCCCCTCTTCTTCATGTCTCTTCTACATCAACATGTGTCCCCTCTTCTTCATGTCTCTTCTACATCAACATGTGTCCCCTCTTCTTCATGTCTCTTCTACATCACCATGTGTCCCCTCTTCTTCATGTCTCTTCTACATCAACATGTGTCCCCTCTTCTTCATGTCTCTTCTACATCAACATGTGTCCCCTCTTCTTCATGTCTCTTCTACATCACCATGTGTCCCCTCTTCTTCATGTCTCTTCTACATCAACATGTGTCCCCTCTTCTTCATGTCTCTTCTACATCAACATGTGTCCCCTCTTCCTCATGTCTCTTCTACATCAACATGTGTCCCCTCTTCTTCATGTCTCTTCTACATCAACATGTGTCCCCTCTTCTTCATGTCTCTTCTACATCAACATGTGTCCCCTCTTCCTCATGTCTCTTCTACATCAACATGTGTCCCCTCTTCTTCATGTCTCTTCTACATCAACATGTGTCCCCTCTTCTTCATGTCTCTTCTACATCAACATGTGTCCCCTCTTCTTCATGTCTCTTCTACATCAACATGTGTCCCCTCTTCTTCATGTCTCTTCTACATCAACATGTGTCCCCTCTTCCTCATGTCTCTTCTACATCAACATGTGTCCCCTCTTCTTCATGTCTCTTCTACATCAACATGTGTCCCCTCTTCTTCATGTCTCTTCTACATCAACATGTGTCCCCTCTTCTTCATGTGTCTTCTACATCAACATGTGTCCCCTCTTCCTCATGTCTCTTCTACATCAACATGTGTCCCCTCTTCTTCATGTCTCTTCTACATCAACATGTGTCCCCTCTTCTTCATGTCTCTTCTACATCAACATGTGTCCCCTCTTCTTCATGTCTCTTCTACATCAACATGTGTCCCCTCTTCTTCATGTCTCTTCTACATCAACATGTGTCCCCTCTTCCTCATGTCTCTTCTACATCAACATGTGTCCCCTCTGTGTAAAGAGACTCTGAAAGTTTCAGGAACAAAGTTTCTCTCTTTTTGATCCATTTCTATAAAAACCTGTCTGAAAATGAGCTGATCAGATTTTGGCCACTTTGTGATGTCATAACGATGTTTTGTCTTGTGTAACCATTAGCCAATCAGTAACCAAGGTAACCCCCCCCCCCCCCCCCCCCCACCTTATTACCTGAATCTCCTCCTAGAGCACCATTAGGCGCGTTCACACCGGACTACTTTTCCCGTTTAGTTCCGTTAGTACCCCTTATGGGACTCCCAGCAGCTTCTACTGAAGCCTTCCGAGTAAATCGCCAGAACGCAGGGAACTTATTCCGGTGTGAACACGATCTGTACTAAGTGCCCTGGGGTACTTAGTGCCGGCACTTAGTACGGCAAAGTACTTGGTGTGAAAGCGGCTATTGTGTTCTTTTTAACCAAATCTCTCTCAGAGGGGCGTGGGGAGTGGCTCCTTATTTCCATCTAAAGTAACAGAAGGGTCCCTTTAAGTACACTACGTGACCGTATGTTCCTGGTCTGTGAGACGTGTGCAGACGGACAGCTCTGAGAGTGGAACAGAACTGAAATGAGAGAGACGGATAAATAAAGATAAATGGAGACGGCATCACATGTTGGCAGTGGGATCAAACAGAGTCGATGCTTCAGATAAAACCCTCCGTTCCATTGGATTGAGCACAGAACTCAAACAAAAGGGCGAACCCGATTCTGCTCTCAGACCTTTCTTTTTATTTTCCATAATAGGCGTGACTAAATAAAATCCACAATAATGCCGTCCTCATGTGGAATGACTAACTGTTTACACCGCAGGAGAAAATGACCCTCGTTTGTTTTTATTACGTTCATCAGCACCAGACGTCCCTCCGGTCTGCAGGAGGAGCGCTGAGCTGAAACTATTCACTGTTCCTTCTTCATGGGTTTACACACAGGTGGTCACAGCAAAACATGTACCGTTGTCTTGCAGTTAATCTACAATTTTACATTATATATGTAAATTGTAAATAATGTTACATAACACTACAGCAGTATGTACTTCGCTGCCGGCAGTCAGTAGGGGCTTGGACTGTGAGCCGTAGGGTCGCCGGTTCAAGTCCCTGAACAGACCTCAATATGGAGTGTGGACTGCTACTTGGAGAGGTCCCAGTTCACCTCCTGCCCTGCCGTGGTGCCCTTGAACAAGGCACCGGACAACCCGCTCCCCCCCCCCCACTCCCATTGCTCCCCAGGCGCTGTACAATAGCTGCCCACTGCTCCTGGTACTAGACTCCTGGTACTAGGATGGGTTCAAAGCAGAGAACACATGTCACTGTGTGCTGTGTGCTCTGCATGTGAGACCATTAAAGAGGGGTTCATCCCTCCCATTCTATCTATCTATACTCCTAGTACATCAGAACTACAACAATTCAGAATTCATATTGTACTTAAAGGTGGGGTAGGTCATTTTGGAGAAACCAGCTCGAGTGCGCTAGAATTTGAAAATACACAAGCTGCATCTCACTTCGGTTAAATTGATTCCTTGCGTCCCTCACTTGCGTCGTTTCCCTGCGACTAGTCCCTCCCACCAGGGAAGCATGGAGAGACGCAAGGAAACCACGAGAAGCAGGGAAATGAGTTTTAAGAGCAATGGGAAGTCGTTTCCTCCGGAGCGTCACGTGAAGCCACGTCCGTTTGTGATGACGCCGCACAGCTGATCGTCTGACAGCAGCCAGATCAGTGCATGCGCTGCATCGTCCAATCAGTGAGCGATACACAGTAAGGGGGCGGGGCGAGTGTCTGAGGATTTCACCGGAGGATGGTCTGGTAGTTCCTCGATTATCGCTCCTCCGTTATCACTCCTCGATCCTCGGTCCTCCGGCACAAATAAGGCCACTGGGACGCTACTCAAGATGGCGCAAGACAAATCAACTTCCGGTGATATCGAGCCCGAGGAGCGAGGAAATGAAAAATAACCGAAGTGAGACGCACCCACAGACGGAAAGAATCTGCCCCTTCCTTCAGACTTCCTCATAATTTCATGCAATTGACAATTCAATATGAAGTGAAAGCAAACATGATCATCCTATTTTAACCATCTCAAAGCCGAACAAACACAAATACAAATAATTGTACATAATTATGCACAGCCACAGGCACAGTTCAATTATACTTTATCATACGGAGATGATTTGTTGGCAACCTTTTGAATTATACTTGAGAATTTGTCTGAATGATATGGACGGGTAAAGAGTTCCAGCTGAACATGACTCTGTTTTCTGTCTCATATTTAATTTAGATTTGGATACGAACCTTCCTTTTAGTGCATGTCGTGTTTGATAGTTATGTTGAGAATACTGCGCTATAAACGTGTGTGTGTGTGTGTGTGTGTGTGTGTGTGTGTGTGTGTGTGTGTGTGCCAGGTCACGGTGGATGGGAGGATGGGTGTCTCTCCATCATTCTGTGCCGTCCTTGTCTCTTTGTCTCAATCTTCTGCTCTTGTCTTGGTTTTGGATGAAGTGTCAGTCCTCTGCAGGGTGTGACCTGATTGTTGTTCTCGCTGCTTGTTTCTTGAAATCGCTGTCACTTGCTTAGTGTGCGTTTGTCAAAGTGTTTGGTGCCTCAGGCCGAAGGAAAGCCAACCGTGGAGTCTTTCTACTTTTGAGACGGGCGACGCATCCAGATGTCTTTATTACAGTTTTTCCTCCATTGTTTAGACTTTTTTACTTTACTACTTTCCCCTTAAAGCTTTAGAAACTTTACAAATTAAGATATTTGTTTTGTCTTTTGAGTTAATTTAGATCATTTGGGTGATTCGGGCGAAGGAAAGCCAACCGTGGAGTCTTTCTACTTTTGAGACCGCTTATATACCTCCTTGTTTCTCCTTTATTGACTTATTTAAATGTGTTCAAACCTAAATGAAATGATGAAGTTCATTTATATTACAATATATTAACAGTTGAGCAGCTCTTCAAGCTTCAGCAACTCTTAAATTGCACTTTTTATTACTTTTTTTTATCTAATCACAAGATAACTTTAGGCGCTTTCACACCAAGTACTTTGCCGTACTTAGTGCCGGCACTTAGTTCCCCCATGAAACTAAAGAGCAGATCACGTTCACACCGGAATAAGTTCCCTGGGGGAGGATTAGGCAAATGAAGCCGCTGACGTCACTTCTTCTTCTTCTGCTTTGGGTTTACTGACAGGCCGCAAACAACTTCACGGCGTATACTGCCACCCGGAGTCCCCGGCCGGAAGTCCCCGGAGTCGGGGACTGGCTTCAGTTGAAGCTGCTGGGAGTCCCAGCAGCTTCTACTGAAGCCTTCAGAGTAAATCGCCAGAACGCCGACACCTCCTCATCTCCACCGCTCCCATGCTTTCTTTTGTGTTGCCATAAGTTATTCTCTCTCCGTCGGTGCGCTGGGCTAATGCTAATAATGCTAATGCGAGCAAATAAAATAGCGGCTTCACAAAACTTTTTTACGGGGCGTGGTTTGCAATCCGCCCAGCCAATCAGAAATAGGAACCTTTTTCTCCCACGAAAGTACCTGCTCTCTAGCAGGGACTGAAAAGGGGGTGGAAAGGTTCTCATGGACTAAGTTCTAGTTCCGGATTTTTTTGGTGTGAACGAAACATTTCGGAACTATACTGGGAAAAGTAGTCCGGTGTGAAAGCGCCTTTTGATGATTCGGCCGAAGCAAAGCCAACCGTGGAGTCTTTCTACTTTTGAGACTGCTTATACCTCCTTGTCTCTCCTTTTTAAAACGTATTTAAGTGTTTAAACCTAAACAAAGTCATGATATTGACTCTTATTACCATGTATCTACATTTGTACAATATCTCCAAGCTTTATCAGCTCTTTACCACTCGACTTTTTCACCTTTTTTTCACCCTAATTCACAAGATAATTTGGGTGATTGACTCCATCAAAGATATGTGGGGCTCGTCCCAAAGGGTGGAGCTTTCTAATTAAAACCTGTTTCTGCCACTGGAGGAAATGATTGGGAATTAATTAAGAAGCTGATACACTTTGTGTGTGTATGTCCTTTTTAAACTAGCAACCTTACTTTATGTTAATACGATACGATATTACTTTATTTGTCAGATCAGGTCTGAAATCCTTACCTGTGGTGCTTTTCCCTCTGAGCTTCATACAGTATGACATTACATTTCTGACTCTTTCTTTACAATTCAACCTCAAATCCACTTTTGTGCAGCTTCTGTTTTCTGACCTCTTGACCTCCAGCGACAAACATCCACAGTTTGCATCAGATCAGAGAGATGAGTTATTCCAGATTTTTCACATATTGACAACATCAATCATCCTCCATCTCTTGGTATCCGTCTCTTTATTATTTCCCCTCGCGGTGCGGATCACAGCGGCGTCTCGAGGCCTGACACAGTTTGTAAACCCGGGGGTTTCTCTCCGCCTGCTGAGCTCTCTGTATGTAGGGCAGAGCGGGACCCTCGCCTGGGTGAGGAGGGAGGGAGGGGGAGAAGAGGGGGAGAAAGGGAGGGATGGCAGCCAGGATTGGGGCCCCATGCAGGGATGCAGGGAGATGGCAAGCAGGGGGAAGGGTGGAGGGTAACAGGGGGCAGAGAGAGGGGGTCAGGGTGGGCATGGCTGGCAAAGAAGCAGTCCCTCCGTCTGTGCACACTCACATATTTAGTTTTCTAGACATGCAGAGGAGAGATTCTGCTCATTTTCAGTATTTAATATCTCTACTGTGACATGTCTCTACTTCAAAGAGCGGCAACCACTCAAGTGCTAAAGGACAGCAACTACTCTCTCCATGATGTGCTCCTTTAAACTTCTCCAACACATTTACCGGACAGCTTTTTACAGATTCAGTCATATCTTTACTTGCAATGTAGTGTTGCTACTTCAAAGAGGTTCATATGAGTGTTCAGTGTCTCTACTTTAAAGAGTCCTCTCCTGCTGATGTTCAGGTGTATATCAGTATGTTGTGTCTCTACTTTAAAGAGTCCTCTCCTGCTGATGTTCAGGTGTATATCAGTATGTAGTGTCTCTACTTTAAAGAGTCCTCTCCTGCTGATGTTCAGGTGTATATCAGTATGTAGTGTCTCCACTTTAAAGAGTCCTCTCCTGCTGATGTTCAGGTGTATATCAGTATGTAGTGTCTCTACTTTAAAGAGTCCTCTCCTGCTGATGTTCAGGTGTATATCATATGTAGTGTCTCTACTTTAAAGAGTCCTCTCCTGCTGATGTTCAGGTGTATATCAGTATGTAGTGTCTCTACTTTAAAGAGTCCTCTCCTGCTGATGTTCAGGTGTATATCAGTATGTAGTGTCTCTACTTTAAAGAGTCCTCTCCTGCTGATGTTCAGGTGTATATCAGTATGTAGTGTCTCTAGAACTACAGGAGAGGGATAACCCCAAAAAGCAGAATAGGGCCTCTTTAAGCAGTTTTTCACACAAACTCTTGGCGTCTATTTAGAGGTTTTTGTCTCTTATGTATAGACACCCTCGCTCCCCCCTCTCTCTCTCTGTCTCCCATCTTGTTTCAGCCTGTCTCCCCCTCCTCCCTCAGACAGACCCTCCCATCATTGCCCTCCGTCTGGCTTCCCTTTCAGCCTCCTGCCCGGCCACCGCCCCGTTCCTTCTGTCTGTCTGGCTGTCCTTTACCCAGATGCCCCCAAAACCACTGCCCATTACCCGCCATCTCTACATCTCTCTCCCCCTCTCTCCCCCCTCTCTCCCCCCTCCACCCTTTTGATCTGTTTTCTATCAGCGGTCAGACTGTATAACCACCACGGCCCCTGATTGGACCCCCACATAATACAGACTGTTGCAATCATGGTGCAATAAACCTGCAATGTGCAATAGCTGTAACGTTGTACATTTCCCCGCTGCAGGGTTAGCAAAGGAATTTGATTCATGTCACTTTTTAAAAATTGGATAGATTAGTTACTTGAGAAACATTTTGAATGCAGGTCTTTTATTGAAACAGAGTATTCCTACACTCTGGTACTTCTACTTTTACTCAAGCACAAGACCTGAGTACTTCTACTTTTACTCAAGTACAAGATCTGAGTACTTTTACTTCTACTCAAGTACAAGATCTGAGTACTTCTACTTTTACTCAAGTACAAGACCTGAGTACTTCTACTTTTACTCAAGTACAAGATCTGAGTACTTCGATATTGATATATAAATATGATAGTATGTAACATACAGCTTTCTTCTTTTGCTGTAACCAGAGATGGCAAAAGTACACACATCCTTTACTCAAGTAGAAGTATAGATACTCGTGTTTAGAAATACTCTGGTAAAAGTGCACGCAATGACTCTAAATAATAATGATCACGCCACCAAACACACATTCAAACTAAAGTAACCAGCCTGTTTGGGAAATGTGAGAAGTAGAAAGTACAGGTATTTGGGTTCAAAATGTAAGAAGTAGAAAGTACAGGTATTTGAGTTCAACATGTAAGAAGTAGAAAGTACAGGTATTTGGGTTCAACATGTAAGAAGTAGAAAGTACAGGTATTTGTGTTCAACATGTAAGAAGTAGAAAGTACAGGTATTTGTGTTCAACATGTAAGAAGTAGAAAGTACAGGTATTTGTGTTCAACATGTAAGAAGTAGAAAGTTCAGGTATTTGTGTTCAACATGTAAGAAGTAGAAAGTTCAGGTATTTGTGTTCAACATGTAAGAAGTAGAAAGTACAGGTATTTGTGTTCAACATGTAAGAAGTAGAAAGTACAGGTATTTGTGTTCAAAATGTAAGAAGTAGAAAGTACAGGTATTTGTGTTCAACATGTAGGAAGTAGAAAGTACAGGTATTTGTGTTCAAAATGTAAGAAGTCAAAGTAAAAAGTGGTCAGAAAAATAAGTAGTGGAGTAAAGTACTGATACCAGAAACATGTACTTAAGTACAGTAACAAAGTATTTGTACTCCACTACTTCCCACCTCTTGCTGTGACGCTGTAAATGTCCTCGCTGTGGGACGAATAAAGGGATTCTGATTCTGATTCTGATAACCTCGTCTCTCCCTTGTCTCCCCCCTCGTCTCCCCCTCTGCACAGATGCCTGGCTTGGTTTGCAACAGCTGTCTCTCCATGTGCCGCCACCAAGTGTTGCCTCCATGGTGGTGGTGGGGGGGGGGGGGAGAGTGGATTAGTCATGAATATTCATGCTCCCTTGTATGAACCACCCAACAGAAAAATGGCTCCACAGAGGAGACAAACGATCATCATGCGTCGATAGAATCAGAATCAGAATCAGGTAGGTTGACTCGTATGAGGAATTTGACTTGATGTCGTGGTGCATACATAAAAGTAAAACAAACATTTAAAAAAACACAGATAGAGAACTAGAAATATAATTAAAAATATAGTAAAATATAACAGTATTTACATAGAAATGGAATGGAACAAAATATGGAATAAAAATCGTCAAAAAAACAGATATTGTTGTAGATTGTGTGAAACGTGACTTTTTAACAATGGATTTCCTTTAACTTTAGAAACAAATAAATTAAAGAATATATATTATTCCCATTTAAATAATAATCTGAATCCAAAATCAGGATTAGAAAAATAAATTAGAATAGTTTAGCCCTTAACAATCCTTGCACAACATGCAAATGCTTGATTTAAAAGCAACTAATTAATATATTACAATTAAACACTTATTTTATTCCATTCCTCATGCATATAATATCCTGCTATGTATTTAATTTACTGTAAATTGGTATTTCCATCTTTTAATGCCGTTTTATTTCTATTTTGAGATGTTTACATTTTAGGATGGTTTATGGCTGCTCTTGTAATGTCTCTTATGTGCAATGCCTTGTCTTTCATGCTGCTGCAATGCAAACATTTCCAACAGAGAAATGGGGGAGACTCCACCCCTCAGAAGGAGAGGGAGTTAAGGATAGGGAGGACATGATGGAGGAGTTTTTGGAGCGGGAGGCAGACGGAGGAGAGGAGGCGGACCAGACTGAATGGCAGGGATCCATAAAACGATACCCCCCCCCCCTCAGAGGTGTGAGAGAGGCATGGGAAAGAGAAAATCGGAGCCGATTGGAAATTTGGGAAACAGGAACATTGTGTACCTTCAGGATTTGGCTTGAAACCTCTGCTTTCTGCAGTCAATGATTCATTCAAATGCTGTGAAGAGGAGACTTGGAAGTCAAATGTAAAACCACTCGTGTTACGAAATGTACACGTTTTTGTTCAGCAGGATAATCTCCACGTATTAACACCACTTTATGATTTCTGAAGTAAAAAGCTAATGTTGGGCTATAAAGGAACTACAGCACGGTCACATGACTTCACGTCACCACCGCTAAGCTAAAGGTGGCTAATGTTGGGCTGTAAAGGAACTACAGCACGGTCACATGACTTCACGTCACCACCGCTAAGCTAAAGGTGGCTAATGTTGGGCTGTAAAGGAACTACAGCACGGTCACATGACTTCACGTCACCACCGCTAAGCTAAAGGTGGCTAATGTTGGGCTGTAAAGGAACTACAGCACGGTCACATGACTTCACGTCACCACCGCTAAGCTAAAGGTGGCTAATGTTGGGCTGTAAAGGAACTACAGCACGGTCACATGACTTCACGTCACCACCGCTAAGCTAAAGGTGGCTAATGTTGGGCTGTAAAGGAACTACAGCGCGGTCACATGACTTCACGTCACCACCGCTAAGCTAAAGGTGGCTAATGTTGGGCGTGATGACATTTAGTCATCTCATTTAGAAACTGGTTAGTAACCGTAGTTTTAAATTCACTAGTGGGGTATTTACTGACGTATTCTGTCGGAGAACATAACGTTAAAATCTCTTCAGCTTGTGTTAACCACAGACCTTATTTCAGGCTAACAACCAAATAAAAACCATTGACATAAGTAGTGTAAATGAGACGACTAAACGTCATCACGCCAAACATTAGCCGCCTTTAGCTTAGCGGTGGTGGCGTGAAGTCATGTGACCGTGACAGCGCCTCTTCAAGAGCAAACGCTCTGTGATGCATTACTCAGCTCCAAACTTTAGGAAAAAAATCCTTTCTTTGTCAAATCTATTTCAGCATTTATCATGGTGATGATTGGAGCTCAGATTCGTTCTGGTTCTGGTCCAGCCGGGGTGTCATCGTCTGCTGGGGGGGAGGGAAACGAGAGGGAGGCGTTAAACAGAAGAGTATGGTCGACCCCCCCCCCCCATCACCACCTTCTCTCTCACCCCCAGAGGAGAAAACATGGCCGCTATAATGTCTTTTCCTGGCGCTCCATGAAAGAGTGAGGAAGAGCCGCTCAGATCTGCTGCCCCTCACCCTGCAGTCCATCTTCATCTCCCCCTCGTCTTCCTCTCTTGTTCCCGCTCTTCACTTCCTCGTCCAGGATCTCCCTGCAGTCACACCTCATCCTTCAGACACTCACTTCACTCACTTCACTTCATTTCTCACACCTCCAGATATTGCTTTCAGATCTACAGTATCTGGATGGAAGTTAGCATCGAAAGGGGGCCCCTCTTCCATTGGAAACAGCACGGTCACATGACTTCACGTCACCACGCTAAGCTAAATGTGGCTATTGTTGAGTGTGATGACGTTTAGTCGTCTCATTTAGACACCAGTGGGGTATTTAAGGACATAGTTAATGTCATAGAATAACATCTCGTTCTCTTTATTTCAGGCTAACAACCAAAAACACATTCAGAAAACCATTGACCTCCAGACGAGGTGAAACGCTGACTCATTTCTAGGTTTAGGACTAATTTGTGTACCACTTTATTAGAAAAGAGTGTATTGCCTTATTTATGAACCTCTGAAGTGTTACGATTCGCTGAGGGGTGTCATCCTTCACCAAGCGCTTTCACAAACCCCTTTCTCACACTCACATTAGTCTAAAACACTCAATAATACACCCCAGCTGTCTCTTCTCTTCTCATACACACAGCAGAACACACACACACACACACACAGGGAGTTAATCAGACCTGTAAAACCCTGCTTGCCGGTGGAAGATAAGCTCGGTGCTGTTAGCCTCCTGAGAGCGACTCTCCTCCAGCGCTGCCGGGGAGCCGCCTGATAAGAGAGGAGAGTGTGGGATACCCTGAGACACACACACACACACACACACACACACACACACACACACACACACACACACACACACACACACACACACACACACACACACACACACACACACACACACACAGCATCAGTTAGCCAGGATCTTCTGCTGAGCCAATCAGAAGCTAGGGGGCCCGAGGCTCCACAAATCATCCTCGTCCATCAGGTGTTGCTAATCTCGCTGCAGGTGGCTGTGTTAGCATCTATGCTAATAGAAGCTTCTGCATGTGAGATTATTGCAGAAATATGTATTTATTCGGGGGGGAGGTTTAAAAAATGATTGCTTCTCTTCACTTTTAAGATCTTTTATCAAAAAGCAAATCAATCAGAAAACTTTCTCCTATGAGTTTACGCTCCTGTATTTGAAGTTCTCCTACCTTGATGTACAAAGGGCTACCTCACTTTCTCAGGGGTTTTTATTTGGTAATTAAGCTCCGATGCTAATTAAGCTCCAACCTGTGTTTCTAAGGCCCGTCGGGATTCAGTTCAAATGATCCAGTGAACATATATATACGCTGAGATATGGAAATACTGCGTTTCAACATCAGAAGGTGTTTGAAAAGTCAGAGGAGGAATCTATGCAGCGATGTATTTTAATATCAAAGACACAACCTCCAGAGCTTTGTGAAAAAGAATGAGCAAGAGTGAGATAAATATGCAATTAACTCAGTGTACCATTTATGTAATAAACCAGTCAATGTGTGGACTTTAACTGAGATTAAGAAACAACCATTGACTCGTATTGTTGAATAACATTTTGCTGTTAGCGTTCCTTATTCTTCTATTTCTTTGTCTGTTAAAATGTGGCTGTAAAGACGTTTTCTTATCTATTTTTCATGTTGTATTTTATATGCACACATAGGTCTTTGCCTTTGCAGCCCCTCTGCAGCCCCTCTGCAGCCCCTCCTCAGCCCCTCTGCAGCCCCTCCTCAGCCCCTCTGCAGTGGCTCCCCGTAGCTTTGACATGACAAAACTGCTTCGTTTCACATTGGATCTTTTATCTTGGAGTTTGAAGTGAGACTGTGTGAAATAATATTTATAATTCATCTGCTAATAGATGCATCTCAGTCTTCTGTATCTACATATATCCTGGCCTTTCCCTGTGGGGGGCAACACTTGCAATTTAGACCCCTGAGAAATTTGTTTAGATCTAAAAAACTTTAAATGATTTTGAGGAAATTATTAATAATTCAGAAAATAAATCAATTTTTTTAGTATAGTTTTTTTGGGGGGAATTTGTTTTTTCTGATTTTGCCGATTTGTTGGGGGGGGGGGGGGAATCTTAAAGATCACAGGATTCAGATGTATTTTCTCTGAAACTCTAGGTCCGATATTACAGTCTGAATTCTGATTTATGTAATTCTTTCAATTTCAGGAAAGAAATCTGGAAAAAAATATTTTTCAGATTTTCTTTTTTCGTTTTTTTGAATTTTGTATTGACTTTTTCTCAGAACTACATTTATACTTTTGATCAGATCTAAAAAATTGACTTGATTGTTTTCGGTTCTGATATCAAAGCCTGGATTCTGAGGAAAATCTTAAAGATGACAGAATTCTGACTTTTTCTCTCAGAACAAAACAAATCACATGTGGCCCTTACCCTCTTCCGTACATTAGCCTGTAGAGTATCAAGTCCTCAATGTTTTACTTAGTTACTTGAAGTACTTGAAATCCACCTCTTTGTGGCAGAACACTTGACTCCTCTGCAGCTCTCTTTATTTTCATTTATCTCTCTTTTATTCTCTTATAATATTCTAACAATGTCAATTGCAGGTAATGCACTTTCACAGAGAGATAGTAAATATCAAATCATATTATTTACATCTTCCAACTGAGTCTCAGTGGGGGATGTAATAAAGTGCATTTACTAGCAAGTACTGTTTGAAGTAAATCCCCTGATATATAAACCTGGACATTTCATGTATTATATATAGGCCTATATGTCTTATGTTAACTTAACTAAGATTTGAAGTGCAATATTTTTACTTAAACTCCCTCTGAGTTGCAGCAGATGTTGTTTTTTTTGTAAGTTGGCGCGGGTCAAATGCTCTTAATTGAAACCCAGCAGAAGAACCGGGAGAACGGCTCGGCTCTGCTCGGGTCCGCGAGCCGTGCCAAGGTCAGCATTCCCCGGCAGAGCGTTGTCAGGTTAGTGTGTGTGTGTGTGTGTGTGTGTGTGTGTGTGTGTGTGTGTGTGTGTGTGTGTGTGTGTGTGTGTGTGTGTGTGTGTGTGTGTGTGTGTGTGTGTGTGTGTGTGTGTGTGTGTGTGTGTGTGTAAACTGCTGCCTGTTGCATGCATAACGATAAAGGGAAAGGTAAAGAAAGTTTTCACGATGTTTAGGCAAACAAAAAACTAGTAAAAAAGTGTTGGAGATGCTTACATTTCCAAATAGGGTCATTTTAGGGGTTACTGTGCCAAATATGTGCGTAAAACAAACATGGTTGCTCTCTTACGAACATCTTTTTTGTGACCTAAAACCCTTAATATTTGTATCCCCTCTAAAATAAACGGATATTAAAAATACGAGCATTAAAACAACCCTGCGGTGCGTTCAGGTGCCACACAGGCCGCGTTTTCGATGCAAATGTATTAAGGAGGTCAAATAAAAGACCTAGTCAGAAATAAAACGAACGAAATGTCTGAGAGGACTTTTCAAACATAGAAATGAGATGCTTGTGTTGGACACGTTTTGATGCAGCTTTTATGAATGATGCATCACACAGGATGATCCAGCTTCGTGTGTAAAGCGGTAGTTAGAGAGAGTGCGCAGGTTGATGACATTAAAAAATAAATAACATCAATAATATATAATATAATATAACATGGTGTCTATGTGCTCAGTGTAGAGAAATTGGATGCATTTTAACACGTGATTACGATCGTACAGACACAAAAAGGGTTAATGAAAAATACAGCTTGAGACGTCTCATCTCCTGCAGGCCGCGCAGGCCACACACACACACACACACACACACACACACACACACACACACACACACACACACACACTTTAATAATTAATCGGACAGATTTTAAAACGCTGTATTTGTTGTTTCACGACTGAATTTGGGCCTTAAATCGCAAAAATATATAATAATAAAAATATATTCATGAGAACAAATTAGTCTTCATGTTTTGTGGCCTTCTTTATATCATTAACCTATAGACTCTAAAATATCAATACATATAATATTAATACATTAACCCCCACTGTCACAGAGCATTTAACCCATTTTGACCAAATTGAGGCCTGGACTCGTTATCATTTATCCTGTAATTCACATTTTGTGTATTTTATTCTGAGTTGTAAAGGATTTTTCAAAGGTATAAAGTCGCATTGTATGTGTTTTATCTGAATTAAATTAAAAAAACGACGGATATTAAATGTAATTCAAATTAAATGGAGCTAAATCAAAAGACTTTGCATTTAATCTGGCGTTATTTAACCACGTTTTTACTCAAAATGAGGGTTGAATGTACCTGCTGATCCTTTTAGACAGCAAAAAGGAAAGCTTAACAATAAATGCAAGTGTGGTTAATAATTAGGTCATTTAATTAACCCGGTTTCCAATCAATTAATCCAACATTTTAAAATACTAAAATGTGTTTTTAGTCCAAAATTGATCTAAAAAGTGGGATTTTTTTATGGTTTTTAATATTTGTGTGAAAGACAAACTGCTCCAGCATCTCATTAGCATTTATCTGAAAGTCACTGAGTGTCTATCAGGTTTTTATTCCTCTATTTGTAAAGAAATAAAGATCCCATCCTCTCCCTGCATGACGTCACCAGCTGCGCACTTCCACCCAAAGCTTCTTTTACCATAAAAAGGTCAACACGGTTTTTTTGGGGTAATTTATTCAACACCGGGACATCTGATCCATTTAAAAACCCAGGGATACATTTAATATTTATAGTGCATACTTGCTGTGTTTCTGCACCTGCTCTGCTTTGTCCAGGACAACATAAACACATCACGTTAGACTCTGGGAACAACAACAAGGCCTTACATTTGGAGACGTTGCTGTGCGTAAATGTGGAGATATATAATAATCTAAAATAAGGTTATATAAGGCCTAATATATTATGCAAACTTCTCTCCACACGCCTGATATAATCTGTAAAAAAAAGGCATGATAATTCAATTAACTGTGGATATTTTCTACAATATTTAACTTTGTATCACATCTTATTCTATTTGAAATGCATAAAATGTACCTTATTCTGCATTTACTTGCACATTTAGTCACTTGCACTGTTTTAGTTATTTTTCCATTTCCTCTTCTGTTATTCTTATTATATTTTGCATTTTTGGAGTAGTTGTATGTCTAGCATTGCCAGAATTAAACTGGAGCTATTGGGTATATTACAAAAACACCTTTGAATGTTTAAATATTTCCCAAACGAGGCAATTAAAATCCATAGAAATCCAATTGAAGACAGGTTTTGTTTTCATTAGCAGTTAGGTCACATGTTATAGCCAGAGATATTTGGGTGTACCCTAACCCTAACCCGGCAGATATTTAGCATGTGACAAAAACACCTTTACACCTTTGAACAAGGTAATTAAAATCCCCAAAAATCCAATTGAATAAAAAAACCAAATACACTTTCTGTTTAAAGTCACCAGGTGGAGGTCACACTTTACAGCAAGGCTCCTGCAAAATAAACTATGACATCCAACTGAACTAAAAGTAAAGAGAGGTTTTATTTTTATTCAGCACTTAGGTCACACGTTACTGCAAACCTTCCTGATTGTAAACTTTGACATCTTGTATTTCACGCACACATATTTGGGTTTACCCTAATTTACCCAGAATTACCATGCAGATATTTTGTGACAAACACATATTTAAACCAAGGCAAATCAAATCCTAAAAAATCCAATTGAAAATAAATTTCTGTTTAAATTCACCAGGTGGAGGTCACATCTCCTGAAATATAAACTTTGACATCCAACTGAACTAAACGTAAAGAGAGGTTTTGTTTATATTTAGCACTGAGGTCACATTTTACTGCAAACCTCCCTGATTGTAAACTTTGACGTCTTGTATTTTACGCACAGATATTTGGGTTTACCCTTACCCTATAACCCCCCCCCCCCCCCTCTCTCTCTCCCCCCCCTCCCCCCTCCGTCGGCCTCGCGCTGCCCCGTCACTTTCCCCGGTGAAGCTGCTAATCCCCTGCGTCCCTGCTTCACTCTGAGCCCGGATTTAATTCCTCTAAACCCCCAGCTGCCGCCCTGCTTTACTCACGGAGCTCCGCAGCCTGCACCGGGTTTTAATAATTCACCAGCCCGCCTTTCGCTGCTGCTGCCCGGCCTGGAGGAGCAGCAGGACCGACCCCCTCTCCGCGGCTCTTTCCCGGATCTCTCCACTGTAACTTCCCGTGTAAAGGAGCAGGTGGAGCGAAAGGAAAACCCCGAATCAGGAGAGGAAAGGAAAGGAAAGGAAAGAGGAAGCGTTACGCAGGAGGAACAGCTGATCCGAAGAGCGCGTAACTCCGGATCTGTCACTCGGGTTTTAGTAGGGGAGTGTGTCGGTGGTGCAGCGCGCGCGGGATATTACCGGAACCGGGACAGACTGCAGAGCGAGAGAGAGAGAGGAGGAAGGCTTTTCATGGAGATATCCTGAGTTATAAAGCACCTTGCATTGGATTAAACCGCGCTGTGCTGCTCTGGCTGAGAGGAGACGGTTCGAAATCAGAAAATAAAATGCACACCGGGCTCCATTAGGGTTGTTTTGCTTCCGGTATAATAAGGCCAAGCAGCAGCAGGAGAAGAAGAAGAGACGACAAGAGAACTTTCTCTCTCACACTTTTTTTTTTTTTGGAAGACGAACTTTTGAGAGTGGAAAATGGGTCTTTGAGAGAGTTTGGCACATTTCCCTTCACCACAATGGTACGTGCTGTGTGAACTAATAACATGCTCTTTTATTCTGGGTGCAGCTTTGCATTGTGATTTAGTGACACACAGAATGACAGTTTATGTGTGTGTGTTACTTCTGAAGTCCTTCCACCTGCCTGCAGAGTTTCCTGTCAGGTTTTTTATATTAGGACATGTTGCTGAATCAGGTCTATTTTTAAAATGTTGCTGCCTGCAAGAGAACATAATACTTCTTATTTTAATTCCAACACGTGTTGCTAAAATGTGTTTCTGGCCAAATCAGTGTCCAGCCCTCAGTGCCCTTTATCCACGTGGAGCACACACTCCCCTCTTTCTATTGGCCTGTGATGATGTGGGCCTGCCTGGAACTATTTATAATCAGAGAGATACGCGTTATCAAATATCATTCAGTGCGAACAGAGGCTTTTATTGTGAAGGTGACAGGGCACCCAGGGTTACAGTCCCACCTAGAGCATAAAGTTTTACAGAGTTTGGAAACTTGGCCTTGAGAGGATGGAACTTATGTTGGGGCCAACTTTCAATTATTGGATTTGCGCGTAATTACGCACAGCGGTTTAGAGCCGTTCCTTCATTACGCAGGTGATTTATATATGCAATTCAGAGCAATAATGTGACATCACAAAGCAAAAGAAAGCTTTTTATTTGGGAATCTGCTCAACTTTCTTTTATTCAACATATAATATTTTATGTGTGGTTTCCTCATTATTTGAATTGGCCGAGCTCTTTCCATTTTATCCTCATCTGCCCCTAACAGCATATTTGTTTAAATTGGCAAATGTATTCCCTGTGAGCTTGTGAAAACATTTGAATGCAGCGCTTGTAGCTTTTTCAATATGAGTAATAAGGAGTGTGTTTTATATCCGGAGTTATGATATGAAGCTCTCACATCCTTGACCCTTCTGTGGATCCTTTTTCTGGCACCAAATGAGTCAAGTCAGGCAGGAGTTAGGGGAACCTCCCACATACAACCTTGAAGCTGCTCAGATACCAGGAGAGGGATCTTATTTGCACATGAATATGGAGGCTTATTAGTATGAATAATTATTTGTTTACAGGCATCCTCGCTGACATGGCAGCTGCCCAAGAAGCTCATCAGTAAAAAATGATACAGAATTCAGGACAGGACTCTTCTGGGATTATCTCAGCTTGTTATTCTCCTACTTATAGCTCACACTCACCTCTTTTTTTATCTCTTAAAGGAAAGCTAATATTGGGAAATTGTGCCAGATATCTCAGTTTGCATGTTAGTCAGAATGCACTGGAGGCATCTGTCAATCACAGTCTGTGTTTCCATTAGCTTCCCACGCGGATACATCTCCAGCTATGACACACAAATAAACTCTCTGCAAACCACATCTATAAAAGTATATTTCTTCCTCTAAGTCACTATATATTTGTATGTACATTCAGACACGTTACTACGGTGGCTGACAGGTGCCAACACGTTAAAACGACCCAAAACATTTCCACTTTCAAAAATATAAAAACACAAATGAGCCAAAACACATGCAGATGAATACAAATTGTCACCAACTTGACAACACATGCAGAGTGTTTACTAAAAGCCTTGCATTAATGAAACCTTGCAAATAAAGCGGTTTGTATTTGCAGCGTTTTATTTTGGCACCTGTCGGCCCCGTAAAATACAGCAACTCATTATTTTCTAAAATAAATGTGATGTTTATTTAACTTGATAAATGATAATATGATAGCACTCCAAACATGTTTACTTAGCCATCATTTAAAAATGTATGAGGCAACAGTTTCCAAGCATGATTTCTTAATAATGAGTAGAAAGAAATAGTCCTGTACGCTTTACTCCTATTTTTTTTTTTTTACCACATCAGTGAGGTTAAACAAATCCAAATATATGCAGAATAAACCCTTAGATTATGTCGCCTCAACACGGGGATTTTAGCCTTTGCAGACCCTTTACATGCACACAAACCTATAGAACACACACAGCTACAGGAGAGGGAGAACATAATAGGGCCTCTTTGATAAGACCTCCATTATTAAGTAATAGTCGTCATGGTTTAAATATATAGACGTACATTAAAAGCCTCTCATGGTCAGCAGATGTGTGATGTACATTACACGAGAAACAAATGATCATTCAGAGCTGTGTAAATAGTTTTGGTAATTGTATCCCGCACTGTTTGTGTGTTTGTGTGTGTGTGTGTGTGTGTGTGTGTGTGTGTGTGTGTGTGTGTGGTTTCCAGTCTTGGCTGTTGCTGCCAGTGATGTCATCCTCTCGCTGTATACAGAATTTTAAGCCATTATGTTTGTCCTGGCCTTGACGTCTCTCTGGAAAAATAAATAAGGCTTGGAGCAGGATCATCAGGCCGGGATCGTGTGGTTTGTTCGCCTCGGTTTAAAGACGGAAACTCTGCTATACGTTTGAACAGCGTAAATATTAGTGAACTCAGATGGCTCTGTCAGGTTTAGCAGAGGAGCTATGGAGGACATATGTGATGCATTCCTTGGTGTGACATTCATGTTGCACTAAATGATTCAGGCCTATTTACTGTCTCAAAGTCAAGGCTTTTTCTGAATGTGTTTTTGGTTGTTAGCCTGAAATAAGGTCTGTGGTTAACACAAGCTGAAGAGATTTTAATTCTACGACATAGTAGTAGACACGAAAAAGTGTCTAAATGAGACGACTAAACGTAATCACGTGCAACATTAGCCTCCTTTAGCTTAGCGGTGGTGACGTGAAGTCATGTGACCGTGCTGTAGTTCCTTTATAGCCCAACATTAGCCTCCTTTAGCTTAGCGGTGGTGACGTGAAGTCATGTGACCGTGCTGTAGTTCCTTTATAGCCCAACATTAGCCACCTTTAGCTTAGCGGTAGCGACGTGAAGTCATGTGACCGTGCTGTAGTTCCTTTATAGCCCAACATTAGCCACCTTTAGCTTAGCGGTGGTGACGTGAAGTCATGTGACCGTGCTGTAGTTCCTTTATAGCCCAACATTAGCCTCCTTTAGCTTAACGGTGGTGACGTGAAGTCATGTGACCGTGCTGTAGTTTCTTTATAGCCCAACATTAGCCACCTTTAGCTTAGCGGTAGCGACGTGAAGTCATGTGACCGTGCTGTAGTTCCTTTATAGCCCAACATTAGCCGCCTTTAGCTTAGCGGTAGCGACGTGAAGTCATGTGACCGTGCTGTAGTTCCTTTATAGCCCAACATTAGCCGCCTTTAGCTTAGCAGTGGTGACGTGAAGTCATGTGACCGTGCTGTAGTTTCTTTATAGCCCAACATTAGCCACCTTTAGCTTAGCGGTAGCGACGTGAAGTCATGTGACAGTGCTGTAGTTCCTTTATAGCCCAACATTAGCCGCCTTTAGCTTAGCGGTGGCGACGTGAAGTCATGTGACCGTGCTGTAGTTCCTTTATAGCCCAACATTAGCCACCTTTAGCTTAGCGGTGGTGACGTGAAGTCATGTGACCGTGCTGTAGTTCCTTTATAACCCAACATTAGCCACCTTTAGCTTAGCGGTGGTGACGTGAAGTCATGTGACCGTGCTGTATCTCCTGTATAGCCTAACGTTAGCTTTTTACTTCAGAAATCCTAAAGTGGTGTTAATATGTGGAGATTATCCTGCTGAATTTAACGTGTAAGTATCATAAACGTTTGTTTTACACAGAGATTATTTTCTGATATAATCCAAAATCACATGGAGAAATATTGGTCAGGGCACATCATCTGAAAAGCACTCTATAGTGGGAGGAATCTTCATTTTCCGGGCCGTCTTCATTATTTACAAGGTAAAAAATTGACAAAAACATACAAGTGTACTATCCGTTAATCTTTCACTTGCTTTTCATGGTCACCTTGAATCGTTGTATTTCAGGAATGAAAAAGCCTCTCTCGGGAACAGAGAGCTGTCTCTCTGAGTGAAACCTCTTCTAATGGAGCGTTTGCTCTTGAAAAGATGAATGGTAGTTTTAAATGCAGGGTGTTGTGATGAACCTGTTAGTGGAGAGTGCTTTGTGCTGATGAGAGCAGCAGGGAGCCTCTTTAGGACTCCTTTCAGTGTTGACAAATGTGCAAAGTGAAAAGAAGAGTGACTAATCTCACCTGTTCCCAACGAAGAGTTAGAGCTCTCTTAAAACACGTGTCTGTCTTCAATGCAGACACATGAGGAACATTGACTTTAGACACTACATACTGATCTACACCTGAACATCAGCTGGAGAGGACTCTTTAAAGTAGAGACACTACATACTGATATACACCTGAACATCAGCTGGAGAGGACTCTTTAAAGTAGAGACACTACATACTGATCTACACCTGAACATCAGCAGGAGAGGACTCTTTAAAGTAGAGACACTACATACTGATATACACCTGAACATCAGCAGGAGAGGACTCTTTAAAGTAGAGACACCACATACTGATATACACCTGAACATCAGCAGGAGAGGACTCTTTAAAGTAGAGACACTACATACTGATATATACCTGAACATCAGCAGGAGAGGACTCTTTAAAGTAGAGACACTACATACTGATATACACCTGAACATCAGCAGGAGAGGACTCTTTAAAGTAGAGACACTACATACTGATATACACCTGAACATCAGCAGGAGAGGACTCTTTAAAGTAGAGACTCTACATACTGATATATACCTGAACATCAGCAGGAGAGGACTCTTTAAAGTAGAGAGACTACATACTGATATACACCTGAACATCAGCAGGAGAGCACTCTTTAAAGTAGAAACACTACATACTGATATACACCTGAACATCAGCAGGAGAGGACTCTTTAAAGTAGAGACACTACATACTGATATACACCTGAACATCAGCAGGAGAGGACTCTTTAAAGTAGAGACACCACATACTGATATACACCTGAACATCAGCAGGAGAGGACTCTTTAAAGTAGAGACACTACATACTGATATACACCTGAACATCAGCAGGAGAGGACTCTTTAAAGTAGAGACACTACATACTGATATACACCTGAACATCAGCAGGAGAGGACTCTTTAAAGTAGAGACACTACATACTGATATACACCTGAACATCAGCAGGAGTGGACTCTTTAAAGTAGAGACACTACATACTGATATACACCTGAACATCAGCAGGAGAGGACTCTTTAAAGTAGAGACACTACATACTGATATACACCTGAACATCAGCAGGAGAGGACTCTTTAAAGTAGAGACACTACATACTGATATACACCTGAACATCAGCAGGAGAGGACTCTTTAAAGTAGAGACACTACATACTGATATACACCTGAACATCAGCAGGAGAGGACTCTTTAAAGTAGAGACACTACATACTGATATACACCTGAACATCAGCAGGAGAGGACTCTTTAAAGTAGAGACTCTTGAAATGAACTTTGAAATGGATTAATTTCTTTGCAGTCAGATCACTCTTCTATCTAATTTCTGCCTCAATTACTTTATCAGGACTTACCCCTCACATTAATTGGTTTCACAAGACACCCCAGACTGCACCCCAGCTGTGTATCCGACTAATTTGAATCTACTTAATTTGGGAAGGTGTCGGTATCTGTGCCTTCCGAGTTTAATTTGCAAAAAAAAGCGGAAAAACACACAACAACAATACGTGTATTTCCCCTCCTCTTTAGGGCCTTAATGAGGAATTAGAGCCAATAGCATTATTCATTAAACAGCGCTTGCCAGCTATTTATCACTGTAACAATATTAGCATATTTGTTTAAATTTTCAACACCTTTTTTTCTTCTTCCCCCTGCATTCGTAACCAGGTTTAGCATTTTTAATAATCTGGCATCGAATGCATCGTGCCAAATTGAAAGCTGAAAAAGGAACCAGTGGCAAGCCCTAGAAACATAGTAAAAATCCTTTTAACACACACACACACACACACACACACACACACACACACACACACACACACACACACACACACACACACACACACACACACACACACACACACACACACACACACACACACACACACACACACACACACACACACACACACACACACACACACACACACACACACACACACACTCTCCTCTAATTACCGCCTCCCCTGCTCTCTGTCTCGTTCCTCACCTCCTGAGATGCAGGTGTAAAATATCACATTTTTCCAGCGCTCCTCCCTGAGGTGGCGCTGGCTTGGACTCACACAACGTACATTTCCCTCTTTCATATTCCCCCACACAGTTTTTTCTACAAACAAGTTCCCCCTCCCATCCCTTTCCCGCGCTTTGATGTAATGCCACATCTGCACAGGTTTGTTAGCTCGTTAGCAGGTGAAGAATGAGGATACAATTAAGGCTGAGTGAGGCGGGACCGGGGAGGATGTCGGTTGTGTTTCTGCAGAAGAAGAGAAGAAAGTGTGATGCTCTAGAAAGAGTTTAGCTCGCAGGGTCAATCAATTAGTCAGATTTGATTCATATAGCCCAAAATCACAAATTACACATTAGTTTAAGGTTAGCTACGTTAGCTAGCTAGCTTACAGCAGATCTGCAGTAACATCAGAATGAGTCATGTGATCACATTGTTAAAATAAGACCATAAAACATTTAATGGTAAGTTTCCAACAAACAGAGACAGTTGTCCAGCTTTATAATCCTGAACCTCACCAAGCGCTCCGTCCCAGCTGTGTGCGTCACTCTTTAGTGTCCCCTGGTCTCCCAGCTGTGTGCGTCACTCTTTAGCGTCCTCTGGTCTCCCAGCTGTGTGCGTCACTTTTTAGTGTCCCCTGGTCTCCCAGCTGTGTGCGTCACTCTTTAGTGTCCCCTGGTCTCCCAGCTGTGTGCGTCACTCTTTAGCGTCCCCTGGTCTCCCAGCTGTGTGCGTCACTCTTTAGTGTCCCCTGGTCTCCCAACTGTGTGCGTCACTCTTTAGTGTCCCCTGGTCTCCCAGCTGTGAGCGTCACTCTTTAGTGTCCCCTGGTCTCCCAGCTGTGTGCGTCACTTTTTAGTGTCCCCTGGTCTCCCAGCTGTGTGCGTCACTTTTTAGTGTCCCCTGGTCTCTCAGCTGTATGCGTCACTCTTTAGTGTCCCCTGGTCTTCCAGCTGTGTGCGTCACTCTTTAGCGTCCCCTGGTCTCCCAGCTGTGTGCGTCACTCTTTAGTGTCCCCTGGTCTCCCAACTGTGTGCGTCACTCTTTAGTGTCCCCTGGTCTCCCAGCTGTGAGCGTCACTCTTTAGTGTCCCCTGGTCTCCCAGCTGTGTGCGTCACTTTTTAGTGTCCCCTGGTCTCTCAGCTGTATGCGTCACTCTTTAGTGTCCCCTGGTCTTCCAGCTGTGTGCGTCACTCTTTAGTGTCCCCTGGTCTCCCAACTGTGTGCGTCACTTTTTAGTGTCCCCTGGTCTCCCAGCTGTGAGCGTCACTCTTTAGTGTCCCCTGGTCTCCCAGCTGTGTGCGTCACTCTTTAGTGTCCCCTGGTCTCCCAGCTGTGTGCGTCACTCTTTAGTGTCCCCTGGTCTCCCAGCTGTGTGCGTCACTTTTTAGTGTCCCCTGGTCTCCCAGCTGTGTGCGTCACTTTTTAGTGTCCCCTGGTCTCTCAGCTGTATGCGTCACTCTTTAGTGTCCCCTGGTCTTCCAGCTGTGTGCGTCACTCTTTAGTGTCCCCTGGTCTCCCAACTGTGTGCGTCACTCTTTAGTGTCCCCTGGTCTCCCAGCTGTGTGCGTCACTTTTTAGTGTCCCCTGGTCTCCCAGCTGTGTGCGTCACTTTTTAGTGTCCCCTGGTCTCTCAGCTGTGTGCGTCACTCTTTAGTGTCCCCTGGTCTTCCAGCTGTGTGCGTCACTCTTTAGTGTCCCCTTGTCTGCGTTGTGTTTTGTATTAGCATCGTTTCTGAAGCTGCGGCGCGTTTCTGCAAATGGAAGTGTTCTGGGCCGTTGTAAAGCGTTTGCACATGTCAGTATATATAGCTAACAGTCGCAATCGTCACCTCCTGTGACATTTCAACATTTTGGGTAATTTCCTTTTTTCCAAGATTGACTTTAGTCTCGCTTGGCAAAAAAACATGTTGATTTAACCCCTTATTTTGGGGGAAATGTGACTGTAACATACACATTTTTTAGCTCATTAATTGGTCTTTTTTTTACTTCCATGCATTAGATTAAAATCTTCTCACCACATAAGCGAGAAAAAAGCACCAAGGCGAATATCCCACATAATTTTACAACCTCTCTGAAACGTATCGCACACATCATGTGTTTTTTGGCCTTGGATCTGAATTATTTTATCCTCTTTTCCACTTTGTCTGCAGTTATAATGGCACGTTCGCGCTCTCGTTGATAAAATCTGATCTGGGGTTGTGTTACACTCTGGTCTCGGTCACTCCTGGACATCAAATGGTTTCTGGAGCTTTTTAAGTGTTAATTACACTTTCGAGGCTTTACTGTAGCTGCAGGCCGGCCATATGGATTGGACATATGCTGCATATATATATAGAAAAACACGTATATATAATTGATACCATGCTCCATAAAAACTGATGGAGAGGGCGGAAAAGGGGCCAGTGCTGCGGGGAGCTACATCAAACAAAAAATAAGAGATTTATTCATCAACAGACCGACGAAGTTATCCTTTAACCTTGATGTTCGGGTCAATTTAATATCATATTCAGGTGTATATCAGTATGTAGTGTCTCTACTTTAAAGAGTCCTCTCCTGCTGATGTTCAGGTGTATATCAGTATGTAGTGTCTCTACTTTAAAGAGTCCTCTCCTGCTGATGTTCAGGTGTATATCAGTATGTAGTGTCTCTACTTTAAAGAGTCCTTTCTTGCTGATGTTCAGGTGTATATCAGTATGTAGTGTCTCTACTTTAAAGAGTCCTCTCCTGCTGATGTTCAGGTGTATATCAGTATGTAGTGTATCTACTTTAAAGAGTCCTCTCTGCTGATGTTCAGGTGTATATCAGTATGTAGTGTCTCTACTTTAAAGAGTCCTCTCCTGCTGATGTTCAGGTGTATATCAGTATGTAGTGTCTCTACTTTAAAGAGTCCTCTCCTGCTGATGTTCAGCTGTATATCAGTATTTAGTGTCTCTACTTTAAAGAGTCCTCTCCTGCTGATGTTCAGGTGTATATCAGTATGTAGTGTCTCTACTTTAAAGAGTCCTCTCCTGCTGATGTTCAGGTGTATATCAGTATGTAGTGTCTCTACTTTAAAGAGTCCTCTCCTGCTGATGTTCAGGTGTATATCAGTATGTAGTGTCTCTACTTTAAAGAGTCCTCTCCTGCTGATGTTCAGGTGTATATCAGTATGTAGTGACCAGTGGTTGCGTTAGACTTTTTCGTTGTCTGTCATTTTGATGGACAGGATCGTAACATTTCCGTCATAATCCATTATTACCCGTCATTTTATTTTTCATGTTTTAATGATGAGACATATTTAATATTTATGTTTGGGTACTAAGCAGCAAATGTTCAATCATTCCTTTTTTTTATGATTCATACAGAACTTTTAAGGGCATGGAGAAAAACAAAGATGAACAGAGACACCGACCGTGCGGTCACTTTTCATGTCAAAACGAATATGAATGATTTATTTTTCCTTGCCACTTGCTTGTCCCTCTGCTGCTGGCTGAACGTTGTCAGTTTTAGTCTTACTGGCTTGTCCTTCATCCTCCACTGCATCAATCCCTCTTCTTTCACCTCGTTTATCCACACCATCACAATTACTGGGCTTATTAAAAAAGCTTCGGACACTCAGCTGCCGTGACATTTTGCGATTGCTAAAGCCGGTTAAACAACGAGGAAATCAACGAGGTCAAATACAAGACTAGACAATAGCTACTTAATATGCACACACTCGCCACCAACTGGACAGGGGTGTGAATTACTAAATAATAGTTAAAGTAGAGTACAGTAGATCGCCCTCAGTCGACCTGGCCATAAGGATGTAATATAATGTGGGCCGCTGGTGGACATTTTGGCGCTGTTCCGAGTTGTGTTCTAATCTGTCAAAATGACGGACTGCTTTCAGAGTTTTCCGTCATTCTTGGAAAAATTACGTCATAGACGGAAAATATTCGGTTAACGCGACCTCTGGTAGTGACTCTACTTTAAAGAGTCCTCTCCTGCTGATGTTCAGGTGTATATCAGTATGTAGTGTCTCTACTTTAAAGAGTCCTCTCCTGCTGATGTTCAGGTGTATATCAGTATGTAGTGTCTCTACTTTAAAGAGTGCTCTCCTGCTGATGTTCAGGTGTATATCAGTATGTAGTGTCTCTACTTTAAAGAGTCCTCTCCTGCTGATGTTCAGGTGTATATCAGTATGTAGTGTCTCTACTTTAAAGAGTCCTCACCTGCTGATGTTCAGGTGTATATCAGTATGAAGTGTCTCTACTTTAAAGAGTCCTCTCCTGCTGATGTTCAGGTGTATATCAGTATGTAGTGTCTCTACTTTAAAGAGTCCTCTCCTGCTGATGTTCAGGTGTATATCAGTATGTAGTGTCTCTACTTTAAAGAGTGTTCTCCTGCTGATGTTCAGGTGTATATCAGTATGTAGTGTCTCTACTTTAAAGAGTCCTCTCCTGCTGATGTTCAGGTGTATATCAGTATGTAGTGTCTCTACTTTAAAGAGTCCTCTCCTGCTGATGTTCAGGTGTATATCAGTATGCAGTGTCTCTACTTTAAAGAGTATGAATGGGAGAGAAACTCAGAGGGATTTTAGCGTTTGTAGACCATTTACATGCACTAAAACCTGTATAACCCTCGTCATGGCGTCCTTCTCTGGACCTGTCATTGTTAATCTGTGTTGGGACGCGGGAGGAAAACCATTTGAAACCGTTTGTCCCACTAAACGCTGCCCCTGTCAGACTCTCTGATCTCCGTGAAACTACAGGATACAGTATATGTTTATAATCACAGAGCGGCTCAGAGAAGGACGAGCAATTTGCCTCTTTCTCTGAAGGTCATTTAAAGTGATTTTAAACTGGAGTTCAGACTGAAACAATAATAAGTAAAGAGCTTTTTGAACATGAAAGCATGGAGACATGTCACAGTAGGGGCAGAACAAACTAATATGAACCTGGAAATGAAGCAGAATGTCCTCTTTAAGCGAAATATCTTATTCCTCCCACCTCTGTTAACTTATGTGTGGTTTTTCCTGCAACTCTACAGCTTTTGTCCTTGCTCGACCATTTCAAAAGCGTATAAACATCATCCTAATCTGGGTAAGAACTTTGAAGCCAAATTAATTGCACAATTTCATCTTTGTTTTTGGTTTTTATGGACAAAAGACGTACTGTACACTAAATAAAACCTCATATTTTAGTTAAAAAGGGCAAAATATTTGAATTATTTTTAATATAATTGAGATCTGATAACATATTTATGGAATATCATGGTATTATAGGTACATGTCAATGGTATAGGTATACTATAAAGTATAGTATGAGGTGATAATGTGTCTCTGATCTTGTTTTTAAGATATATCAATTATCTCGATTAAGATCTGATAACATTGCTTATGTATTATCGTCACATGTCAATAGTATAGGTATAATAAACTATAGTATGAGGTGATACTGTGTCTCTGATCTTGTCTATAAGATATATAAATTCTCTCAATGACGCCCGTAAACAACAACGTGACGTCGGAGCTCCGTAAAAACAAAGCTCTCTCTGCCGTCTGACTAGTGTTGTAGTCGAGACCAACTTATCCGAGACCAAGACATTACCGAGACCGGAGAGTAGCAAGACCAAGACCAAGACAAGACCAAGACCAAGACAAGACAAGACCAAGACATTACCGAGACCGGAGAGTAGCAAGACCAAGACAAGACCAAGACAAGACCAAGACCAAGACATTACCGAGACCGGAGAGTAGCAAGACCAAGACCAAGACAAGACAAGACCAAGACCAAGACCAAGACATTACCGAGACCGGAGAGTAGCAAGACCAAGACCAAGACCAAGACCAAGACCAAGACCAAGACCAAGACCAAGACCAAGGCAGGGCGAGACTGAATCAAGACCGGAACCAGACTACTGTGAATCCAACACTACATGATACACTTACAATATCGTGTGTAAGATACCAGAGTCAATTTGATCTGAAAGATCCACATCATCATAAAAAGACACACATACGTAAGATATCAATTCAACTTCATCATATTTATTCAAAAAGTTATCCTTTTCATATAAAAACAGTAAGATAGTACGAACATAATATAAAACATCATAATATAAATGTTACGGTATATAGGTCTAAGCCACAAACAAAAAACAAACCAACCAGGAACCACTTTTGTAGACAAACACACACACACACACACACACACACACACACACACACACACACACACACACACGCCAATTTGTGGAGCTTGTGTAGCCAAATGTAATGGTTGATGAATTTCGCGACATCTTTACTGCAAGACCGTTTGAGTGTGTGTGAACGGGGAGAGGTGGGGGGGGGTAGCAGCCGGTATAGACCAGTGCCATGTTTACGAACATTGCGGCGCACGAGGGCAAAGAGTCACGTGAAGTCACGTTATTGGTTTACATTTTTTAAACAGGGCATTTTACATCCAATCACATCCCCAGCAACAGCCGTGGTCTCGACCATGGATGTATAATAAGAACGGTCTCGACCGGTCTTGACATAAAATCTCGAGACCTATAGGTCCGAGACCGAGACAAGACCGAGACCAAATGCGGTCGATTCCGAGACAAGACCATGACCGTTAAATAGTGGTCTCGAGACTAAGACCGGTCTTGAGTACTACAACACCTTGTCTGACGCTCTGTTTGATACTCATATTTCTGGAGTAATTATACCATTTTTGAAAATATTGTTTTCCGAGAGTAAGAGGGCGCACGCAAAACCCTGCAGTGTATATATAAGTTCTTCTTCTACCACTGCCTTTAACCGCTTCACGTGGCCTTCGCTAAACTTCCCGCGAGATGGAGAAACAAAAGCAAAGTTAATTTGACGTTAATCAGCGCAGAGATGGACTGAGCTCACACACACGTCCTGAGCTACAGTGAGAGGGAAAGAGTAACCTCTCATTCTGCAGGATACGAATAGCTTCTCTCTGCAGCCGCGGTCTGGGACTTATTATAGCGGCGTGTGTTTATGCACGTGTGTGTTTCACCCCCGTGTCACCCGTTACTGTGCATATGTAAATGCTTAAAAGTCTGTTTAAATTCCCTAAAAGATTGTTTACCTCACATGCCACTTTTAATAGTGTAACTTTACATTTTGTTTCTGGCTGCGAGCGCTGTTTGTTCCTGCTCTGTGTTCGCTTTAAGGGACGGTGAGAGGCGGGAAACGTCTGGAAAATAGGATTATTTCTTCCTCTCTGTGCAGGAACTCAACTCAAAGCTGCTAATCCTGAACTTTAACTCACAGAAATAGAGTTATATATTAATAACCCAATCGTTTTAAACCCCTCGCATAACAGGTTTAGTTAAAATCCAAAACAGACATTGGCGAAAACCAATTTGTACTATTTTGGACCAAAAAACCCGATCCTAAAGTAGAGTTTTGAGGTACATGTATATTTACTTTTTATATGAATACCATGATGTGTTCATATACTTATATACTCGGTAGTACACAAAGTACACACATGGCGCCAAACTGACAAATTACAACATTAAAAAGAACAATATTTTGTAATAATACTTATTTTTTTGAGAGACATTCTACATAATGAGTACTTCACCAAGCGCTCCGCTCCCAGCTGTGTGCGTCACACTTTAGTGTCCCCTGGTCTCCCAGCTGTGTGTGTCACACTTTAGTGTCCCCTGGTCTCCCAGCTGTGTGCGTCACTCTTTAGTGTCCCCTGGTCTCCCAGCTGTGTGCGTCACTTTAGTGTCCCCTGGTCTCCCGGCTGTGTGCGTCACTCTTTAGTGTCCCCTGGTCTCCCAGCTGTGTGCGTCACTTTAGTGTCCCCTGGTATCCAGCTGTGTGCGTCACTCTTTAGTGTCCCCTGGTCTCCCAGCTGTGTGCGTCACTCTTTAGTGTCCCCTGTTCTCCCGGCTGTGTGCGTCACTTTTTAGTGTCCCCTGGTCTCTCAGCTGTGTGCGTCACTCTTTAGTGTCCCCTGGTCTCCCAGCTGTGTGCGTCACTCTTTAGTGTCCCCTGGTCACCAGCTGTGTGCGTCACTCTTTAGTGTCCCCTGGTCTCCCGACTGTGTGCGTCACTCTTTAGTGTCCCCTGGTCTCCCAGCTGTGTGCGTCACTTTAGTGTCCCCTGGTCTCCCAGCTGTGTGCGTCACTCTTTAGTGTCCCCTGGTCTCCCGACTGTGTGCGTCACTCTTTAGTGTCCCCTGGTCTCCCGACTGTGTGCGTCACTCTTTAGTGTCCCCTGGTCTCCCGGCTTTTTGCGTCACTTTTTAGTGTCCCCTGGTCTCTCGGCTGTGTGCGTCACTCTTTAGTGTCCCCTGGTCTCCCGGCTGTGTGCGTCACTCTTTAGTGTCCCCTGGTCTCCCGGCTGTGTGCGTCACTCTTTAGTGTCCCCTGGTCTCCCGACTGTGTGCGTCACTCTTTAGTGTCCCCTGGTCTCCCGGCTTTTTGCGTCACTTTTTAGTGTCCCCTGGTCTCTCGGCTGTGTGCGTCACTCTTTAGTGTCCCCTGGTCTCCCGGCTGTGTGCGTCACTCTTTAGTGTCCCCTGGTCTCCCGGCTGTGTGCGTCACTCTTTAGTGTCCCCTGGTGTCCCGACTGTGTGCGTCACTCTTTAGTGTCCCCTGGTCTCCGTTGTGTTTTGAGCTTCTTGCATTATGTGCTGCAACATGTAAATAAGCAGGTAAAGTACCTCCAAATGGTACTTAATTATGATACTCGAGTATTTTATTACAATCCACCTCTGGAGTAGAGTAATATCTCCAATGCAGGTTTTGTATTTGTAACAGAGTATTTATAAACACTTGTCTGCATCTGTGGGTGATTGTGATGCTTGTGTTTGTGTATAAGTGAGCAGACATATGGCCTGTGTGTGTGTGTGTGTGTGTGTGTGTGTGTGTGTGTGTGTGTGTGTGTGTGTGTGTGTGTGTGTGTGTGTGTGTGTGTGTGTGTGTGTGTGTGTGTGTGTGTGTGTGTGTGTGTGTGTGTGTGTGTGTGTGTGTGTGTGTGTGTGTGTGTGTGTGTGTGTGTGTGTGTGTGTGTGTGTGTGTGTGAATGATTTGTGCTGAATCAGTGCGCGCTCACAGAAAAGTGACCATGCAGGTGAAACAGCAGGGACAGGAAATGCCTTTGTGTGGGAGCTAAACACTCCCCCATTCAAGAGGTGTGTGTGTGTTGAATGTAAGGATGAAAGTAGATCACTGCGGCGATCAATCATGAGTTGCAAACTTTAATTTAATTGCCAAGTATTTTGACAGTTAATTAATTGGTTTGAGTCGTTTTGAAGGAGAAAATTCTCTGATGTGATTTCTGTTTTTGTTTTAGTTGAATATCTAAAAAACACATCTCAGGACGTCATCTTGGGCGTTGGGAGACACTGATGGACATTTATCCCAATTTCTGACATTTAAAGACCAAAATAATCAATTAATCCAGAAATAAATCAACTATTCTAGCTTCTTAAATCAGATTTGTTTCCCCTATTTCTTCACTCTTTTATGAAAGTAATCTGAATATCAAGACATTTAAAGACATCATCCTCGGCTTTGATATTCAGCTCATCAGTTTGATCATTTTGAAGGAGGAACAACGTCTAAATTCTCTCATTCCAGCTTCTTAAATGTACATTTTTCTTGTTTCTTACATCTTTTTCGACAGTATACTGAATATAAAAACATTTTAGGGGTGCAAAAATGTTTAAAAAAATATCTATTAAAATAATCTATTAATCATGCAAATAATCAACATTTAACTCCACAATGTAAATAATCATCATGTCAACCCTAGATTCATGTTTTGAAGTCGTTTTCTGGTGTTGGGACTTCAGAATAATCAATTCACATGTCAATATAAGCAGAATAAAGCTGATTCTCACATACAAAACCTGCATTTACAGCTAATCCGACAGCTTTCTGTGTGTTTTTAAATCTCCTGAACCTAAAAAAGTTGTAAATGAATATACAAAATCATTAGGAGCAACCCTATCAATGTTTTTGAAGTTGTTTTCTGGTGGTGGGACTTGAGAATGATCAATACATGTCAATATAAGCAGGATAAAGCTGATTCTCACATACAAAGCCTGCATTGACAGCTGATCCACCAGCTTTCTGTGTGTTTCTGAATGACCTGAACATAAAGACAGTGTTAAATAATATAAATAATATTCTCTGTGTTGTATTTCAGGCATCTGAAGCCTTCCTGTGTAACGAAGAACCCTCCAGAGGTCCAGGGATGCCTGAATGCTTTGTAGTGTCAGACTCATACCGGGTATGCATTTATTATTATTTTTCTACACATGTTATTCCCATTATTTCTTTGTATTATCAATATTATTATTTTTCATGTTTTTTCTGTTGTGTTAAATGTGTTATTGGAGTCATTCCTCATTACTGTGAGTGACGGGCTGTTTTCATGCGCGCGGTAATTGCACCACAATCATAATGTCATTCACAGCTCCCACTACTCAGCTGCAAACCATTACAATCATTATTTCCACACGCACATTCAAGAAAAAAAACCTGAGGCCTTTACGATTCACGAAGCCCCCCCCCCCCCCCACCCCCCCACCCCCGCCTCATGGGAGCAGAAATGATGACGATAATGTGCAGCACGCCTAGTTTATAAAACCCAAACTGGGAGTTAGAGAACGAGAGGGATTCATAAAGTCATAACAAATGGTGATTAAAAACTAAGAAGTTGTGAAAGTAAAGGATGAAACTTAAGTGCATTTACTTAAGTATTGTACTGAAGTATTATTTTGACATTTACTTGAGTATTTACATGTTTTACATATACTTCTACTGCCCTACATTTACTGTTTTTAACACTCATATTAACTTAGACACAACATGAATCACACTTTAAAACCCAGTCTGAACAGATTTCTGCACATAAAAACACATTACATACTTACATGATGTTATGATGAACGACTAAAGTAGGGTGAGTTGCCCTAATGTGGGACAGTCTGGGACACTCCCTAATGTGGGACAGTCTGGGACACTCCCTAATGTGGGACACTTAAGCTCCAGACGGTGTAGGTCTTCCTCAAACAAATGAGTCAATGAAACTATGGGTTAACACAAGCTGTGATGTCATTTAATCAAAAATCACATGACTTCTCAAATGTCCAATCACAGATGAGGGTGGTGGAGCAACCTTCAAACAAGTATCCCACATTAGGGCAACTCACCCTACCTTATTGTTAATAAAGCCTTCTTACAATAAGTGCAATCAACCATGAAGAAACAAAGTACTGCTAATCATATACAGTATTCTAAACAGTCAGAATGATAATAAATGTATTTGTAGGTGATAAAAACAGAATAATAATCTTATATAATACTGTGAAAAGAGGGTTAGAGTTAGTGTATACTGGGTTAGGGTTAGGGTTAGGGTTAGGGTTAGCTGATAATCCTTCCTTTGTATTTCTACTTTAGGAACATTTCAAATAACAACTTTGACTTGTAACAGAGTATTTCAAAGTCATAGTATTCCTACTTTTCCCTAAGTAAAGGATCTGAGTTTAACTTCTGATACTTGAAGTACATTTACTAGACAGTACTCCTTCTGTATTTCTACTTAAATAACATTTTCTACTTGGGAATTTAACTTGTAACGGAGTATTTTAAAATCATAGTATTCCTAGTTTTACTTAATTTAAGGATCTGAGTTTAACTTTTGATACTTGAAGTACATTTTCTCGACAGTACTCCTTCTGTATTTCTACTTAAGTACAATTTTCTATTTGGGAATGTACTTGTAACGGAGTATTTTAAAGTCATAGTATTCCTAGTTTTACTTAAAGGAGACCTATCATGCAAAATGCACTTTTGTACGTCTTTTATACATGAATATGTGTCCCCGGTGTTCCAGGGAACTCACCAAGTGTCAGAAAACACAACCCTCTCTATTTTCCTCCATACCCAAATCTCTAAAAACGGGGCTGCAACGGATCTGATAAAAACTGATCCAGATTTGAATTGTTCTGACGTCAGGAACGAGGAGCTCCGCCTATATGGGCAACTCTCCACCTATCAGGGGAATGAGAGGTTGCCGTGGCATGGTAACAGCATGGTAACAGCATGGTAACATGACGCTCGTGCCTCGCCCCCCTCCTTTGCAGGGGGGCGTGGTCAGCTGCAGCTCATTTGCCACAGAATCAGCCCTTGCAAAAACAGGGCTGGAAAAGAGCAAATAGAGCGAAATGAGGCATGGCTAAAATGCATGATCTGTTTGGTATTTTGAAAAAAAAACTTCACAGACATGTTTTATATAGGTATGGCCCTACAATATATTATTCAAATATAGCATGATAGGTCCACTTTAATTTAAGGATCTGAGTTTAATTTCTGATACTTGAAGTACATTTTCTTGAGAGTACTCCTTCTGTATTTCTACTTAAGTTATATTTTCTACTTGGGAATGTACTTGTAACGGAGTATTTTAAAGTCATAGTATTCTTACTTTTCCCTAAGTAAAGGATCTGAGTTTAACTTTTGATAATTGAAGTACATTTTCTCGACAGTACTCTTTCTGTATTTCCACTTAAGTACCATTTTCTACTTGGGAATGTACTCGTAACGGAGTATTTTAAAGTCATAGTATTCCTACTTTTACTTTGTCTCCGAGTACTTCTACATAGTATATATCTATCTCTTCTTCCAGCATCGTGTGTGGGTGACTGAAACAGTGATTTCTAGGTTGGAGCCAGTTCTGTTTTTGTTCGACTCTCTTTGTTTCCCAGAGTTGAGACTCTCGCCAAGTCTCACACAGAATCTGGGTTGCCTCGGTGTATCGAGTGTCTCGGGGTGCAGAAATGAACCATTATGGCTGTAATTGAGGAGAGCGTCTGGTAGAAAGGGAGAGGTTTTTTTGGAGAGGGGGGAGGAGCGTCTCGTTGGAGATGGATTGGCCTCCAGGGGCAGCGAGTTCACGAACATCCACGACAACATCTAGACCTCCACCTTCAGTCCTGGAGCTACTTCAGCTTCGTATATAAACGGCACCATGACTACTTCCTTTTTTTATTTGATCCCTTTTCTCCCTTTCAGGAAAAAGGGTATTCAAAGTGATCGTAGATGGGAAAGAGCGGTGCAGGAATGAGTCCTAAACGTGGAAAGGAGTTAGCATTTTAGCACTTCCTGTTCCTTCGTCTGGAGGTTTTTCTGAATGTGTTATTAGTTGTTATCCTAAAATAAGGTCTGTGGTTAATACAAGCTGAAGAGATGTTAACGTGATGTTCTACGACATAAAATACGTCAGTAAAGGAAATTAGAAACGGAGGTTGCTAACAAGTGTCTAAATGAGACGACTAAACGCCATCACGCCCAACATTAGCCACCTTTAGCTTAGCGGTGTTGACGTGAAGTCATGTGACCGTGCTGTAGTTCCTTTATAGCCCAACATTAGCCACCTTTAGCTTAGCGGTGGTGACGTGAAGTCATGTGACCGTGCTGTAGTTCCTTCATAGCCCAACATTAGCCACCTTTAGCTTAGCGGTGGTGACGTGAAGTCATGTGACCGTGCTGTAGTTCCTTTATAGCCCAACATTAGCCACCTTTAGCTTAGCGGTGGTGACGTGAAGTCATGTGACCGTGCTGTAGTTCCTTTATAGCCCAACATTAGCCACCTTTACCTTAGCGGTGGTGACGTGAAGTCATGTGACCGTGCTGTAGTTCTTTTATAGCCCAACATTAGCCACCTTTAGCTTAGCGGACGTGAAGTCATGTAAAAATCGTGATGATACCGTATATAATACAAATATTTAACTCAATTAGAGAGAGAGCTATTCTGCTTACTTTTACATTTTGCTAATAATACTTATGTACTTCTGCTTAAGTGGCATATTCGATGCAGTACTTTTACCCGTATCGGAGTATTTTAAGGCCATAGTAGTTCTACTTTGACTTCAGTAAAGAATCTTCCACTACTGGTTCACATTCAGTTCCAATGCCATCCTTCAACATCTTGATTTGCAGACCTAAATCTTTCTTGAACTCAGTAATAAATGACACATCAACGTCTCTGATCGTTTGTTAGTGTTTTTAATGCCACTGTACACCGGCTCCAGTGGTAAATATGTATATTCTGAGCGTGTGAAAAAGACCCACCAACCGAAGCATATGGCTCCACCATGTGTTACTTAATGAGAGATTTACTCACACAGACCGCTGAATGTGGGCTCGTTTAAGGAGGCAGAGCAGTGTTTGTGTGTGTTGCATGCAACTCGACTGCATAATAGAGGGGGGGTTTGATCCCTGTGTAACCGCTCGCTGTAACCTTTTATATTTGTGGTGATGACTTCTACAAAAAGAGAGCTGAGGACACAAAATATCCCTGAAGTGTTGTTCAACTTTTGTCCTCGTTTGACTGTTTCAAGGCATAAAGTGTAAATCCTACGTACGTTATTAACTTTATTCCAACTTCTAACTGCTCTTCTTTTTCGCATTTATGGTCAGACCCTTTTTTATAGTAAATTAAATAGGCCTTTTAATGCTTTTTGGGGGTTTTCCCTTTCCTGCAGTGTATTATTTAGGTTTCTGTGCATGTAAATGGTCTGCAAAGGCTAAAATCCCTGTGTTGGGCTATAAAGGAACTACAACACAGTCACATGACTTCACGTCACCACCGCTAAGCTAAAGGCGGCTAATGTTGGGCTATAAAGGAACTACAACATGGTCACATGACTTCACGTCACCACCGCTAAGCTAAAGGTGGCTAATGTTGGGCTATAAAGGAACTACAGTACGGTCACATGACTTCACGCCACCACCGCTAAGCTAAAGGTGGCTAATGTTGGGCTATAAGGGAACTACAGCACGGTCACATGACTTCACGCCACCACCGCTAAGCTAAAGGTGGCTAATGTTGGGCTATAAAGGAACTACAGCATGGTCACATGACTTCATGCCACCACCGCTAAGCTAAAGGTGGCTAATGTTGGGCTATAAAGGAACTACAGCATGGTCACATGACTTCACGTCACCACTGCTAAGCTAAAGGAGGCTAATGTTGGGCTATAAGGGAACTACAGCACGGTCACATGACTTCACGTCACCACTGCTAAGCTAAAGGAGGCTAATGTTGGGCTATAAAGGAACTACAGCACGGTCACATGACTTCACGTCACCACCGCTAAGCTAAAGTTGGCTAATGTTGGGCTTGATGGCGTTTAGTCGTCTCATTTAGCAACCTCCGTTTTTAAATTCACCAGTGGGGTATTTACTTACTGACGTATTTAATGTCGTAGAACCACAGACATCCTTTCAAGCTTACAACCAAAAACCCATTCTGAAAACCATTGACTCTGACACGGACAGGAAGGGCACTGATGCTGACTCATTCCTGGGTTTTAGGACTCATTCCTGCACCGCTCCATATGGAAGTCAACACACCTTCCTAAAAAAAAAGAAACTAAAAAGGTGTTTCTTGTGTTTCATCGTGTATCCACATTGAATGCTGGTTCCCCCCCCCTGATGACGGGAGGTTACAGTTTCATGTTGTGCATACTCTCCTGACCGCACGCTCCCCCCCCCCCCCCCCCCCCCCCCCCGGGCCGTGTGCAGTAATTGGCCACACAGCGCCCAGATCTCTTTGTTTCTGCAGAGTCTTGCGGTAGACATGCACAAGCGGCAGGCCTCGTAAATCTGTGGCACTCGGATGTCAGGAATCTCCTCCACAATGACTTCACTCCCGCCCAAATCCCCGCTGTACTCCCAAACAGAGCCAATAACTTTATTTCATGACTTTTATGTGCTATGTGTATTGCTGTGTGACAGAGACGTTTCTGTTTCCTCACACAGAAAACCCCAATTTAGTATTTTGATGGTGCGCAGGCTGTGATTATGCGTCTGTTTGCTGGTTTTCTGCTGTTTGGCTTGGACTCGCTTCACTGGCTCTGCTGCTTCAGTTGTGGGTTTCCACGCCGGGTCAAATCTGGTTCAGTAAATAAATAGTCTTAACTTTACGGCCTGTGATGAGATAATGCGCCGATTCAAACGCCTGCACGTGAATTTAAGTATATAATCCAGAGCAAGCTCTAGCCTTTAATGCACGAGATTTAAGAGCTGAAATCCTCACATCAGGGACCAAACTGGATTTTTTTGATTTGTGCATTACATAACCCCCACTGGATTATATACATTTAAACAAAGTCGAATCATGCACACATCGTGAAGAACAGAAGGTTTTGCAGATCTCACTTTTTATACATTAGCTTATATATATATTTGTTTTTGCCTTGCAGCTGTTATACGGGTTATAACTGCAAATATTAGAAACATCATCTTTCCTCTGATCACTGTTTAACTTCCATAACATGTACGGACAGGTCAGTAAACGCATCGTAACTCAGTAATACCATTTAGTAGCAGATTGGCAGTGGTGTAAAGTACATTTATTCAAGTACTGTACTTAAGTACAATTTAGAGGTATTGAGTATTTTAATTGTATGCTACTGTGCACTTTTACTCCACTACAGTTCAGAGGTACATGGAGTACTTTTACTCCACTACATGTATTTAATAGCTTTAGTTACTTCACAGATGTGGATGAATTATGTGAAATATAATCAAGTGTTAAATCAGACTTTAGTTCCACCTGGAGTAAATCCACAAGCTACCCTGCAGTATACAAAGTCATTCAAACTAGCTGCACCTTTACCAGCTTTGAGAACACTTTCATGATCAATCATTATAAAACATATCATATTATTCTGAAATGGACCAATCTGCACAATGACTACTTTTACTGTCGCTACTTTAACTATATTTTGATGATAATACTTTTCTACTTTTACTTGAGGAACATTTTGAATGCAGTACTTTTACTGTAACAGAGTATTCCTACACTCTGGTACTTCTACTTTTACTCAAGTACAAGATCTGAGTACTTCTCCTTTTACTCAAGTACAGATCTGAGTACTTCTACTCCTTCTCTCTAAATATGAATTTGAAAGTCACATCCCTTCTGAATAAAATGCGCGTAAAAATGAAATGCCGCCTTTTTGCAGAAGTCGTTAGAAAGAGGAGAGCGATATATTAAAAAAAAGTCCTTCAGAGCAGAGCCGAGGGGAGGGAGATAAAGTTTTTTCCCTGAAAGTTTGTGCAAGCTTTCACTTTCTAGGCGGGGTTTCAGCAGCATGGAGTGAGAAACGGAGAGCGATGCAGCAGCAGCAGCTTCCATCCAATAATAAGCTCTCACATTTCCACAAATAACCATGTACTCCCCGTACTGCCTGACACAGGTAAACTCTTCTTTCCTTGTTGGGGGGCAGCTTGTATGGTGGGGGGGGGGGGGTTATTCTCGTTTTGCTGCCTGTGTGTTTCTGCATGTTTCGCTGCTGCGTCTTGTCTCCAACTTCTCCTCCGAGCGTCTCTGCAACTTTTCCGGTGCGCACATGGGGGGGTTTTTGGAGAGAAAATGGCGCTTCTCCCGAAATGTATTTCATATAAAAAATGAGGAAGAGGAGGGGGAGGCGGTGTGGGAGGAAGAGGAGGGGGGAGACGGAATGTGCAGCGGAGGTTTTGGGAAAGTTCGGCCGGGCTGCAGGAGTGTTTTCCCGGGGAGAGGAGCCGCCTTCAGAGGCTTCATGTGGAGAGACTTTGGACTGTGTGTGTGTGTGACTGTGTGTGTGTGTTGGAGTGTGTTGGAGTGTGTGTGTGTGTGTGTGTGTGTGTGTGTGTGTGTGTGTGTGTGTGTGATTATGAACTCTGCATCTGCTGATTTTATCGTTGTTGCAAGTTTTTGCACTTGAATGCAACACGTGTATTTTTATATTTCTGTCTTTTTATTCTTACATAATCAGCTTCTACATGTAAACACACTGGACAAAATGCCTCCTCTAACCTGCACCTCTTTTTGCAATTTATAATTTATAACAAAAAGTGCTTCCAGTTATTTCTAAAAATGACTTTGGAGAGTGTGTGTGTGTGTGTGTTGGAGGGTGTGTGTGTGTGATCATAAACTCTGCATCTGCTGTTTTTATCTTGATCTTTGTTACACATTTTGGCACTTGAATGCAACACGTCTTTCAGGTTGATTTTATATTTCTTTATTTCTCTCTATTTATTCTCCTCATACATCTTGCAGCGCTTCCTCTCACATGCACCTCATTTTGCAAGACATTTATATTAAAAAAGTGCCATTTATTTTGACAGAGATGGTTGCACCAGCATCGTATTTAACACATGTTCTTCTTTGTTGAAGTTATGGAGGAAATGTCTGCAATTTCCCCCCACATTTTATATCAGTTTGAACCTTTGTAGCTGTATCTTTGTTGAATGTTTTTGCACTTGAATGCATCACGTCTTTCAGGTTGATGTTTATATTTCTGTCTATTTATTCCTAGATTATCACCAGCTTCTTTTACATTTAAACCTACTTCACAAAATACTTCTTTTACGTAAAACTGCTTCCTCTATCGTTTATTTAATCATAGCTCCAGAATTGTCCTCTTTGTTGCGGCTGTGGAGGAAACGTCTGCAAATTCCCCCAAATATTAAATCAGTAAGAGCTTGTTCTTAGTGTAATTCAGTGGTTATATTCGTGCATCTGTAATACATGTTTGAATATAAATTGCTTTTAGTTTGATCTGCTTTTAAAACCTATATTTGTATCATTATAATAACATTTAAACACCACAGTGTGAGAGAAGAACCTGCCACGGCCGCTTCCAGAACTTTCCCCTCAGCTTGTCTTTGTTTCACTCCAGAATATAACGTCTCACACTTTATGAAACCCTACTTTTAATAAGTACTACAGATTTCCCATCATCCCTTCTGTTCTGGACACAAAGCCTGTTTTTCCCCGGAGGTTTCTGAACCCGGTGGATCTGTCCTCTGTGTTTCCCTCGCTGGCTCTCAGGCCTCTTGTTGACGTGTAACTCGCTCAGATTTTACAGCGGTTTTATTAAAACACTTTTCCTCTGTGACGATGTGAAGATGTTCTCGGGCTCCTGTCTGCTTTCCATTTGAAAAACCTTAGCAGCCAAAGAAATCATAGCGTGGTCCTCACGCTGACACCGGGGGATTTATTGTTCTCCCTTAATTCTTCACTTTATTGGAGAAACTATTAAAGGGCACTAAGTGTGTTGACTTTAGAGCCAGGATTTAAGTTAAAACAGCAGAAAGTAGAAGCACAGCAGCGCGGCCTGTAAATGAGAATATGTGTTTTATGTCTTTGCGTTTCCAGACAAGCCTTTAGAAATGAGTGATTTAATATATTCACTTTATTGAAGAAATAATTACAGGGTGCTATGACGGTTGACTTAAGACCTAGAATTGAACTTATCAACTGCAGAAGACAGGAGCAGAGATGTGTGTTTGTCTCTGCGTTCTCTGTCCTCGCAACTCCAACAAAGCCTTTAGACACAAGATGTATTTTATTCCCTTAATTCTTCACTTTATTGTAGAAACTATTGTAAGTGTGCTTCCAGCAGAAAATAGGATCACAGATGTGCAGCGTTGCCTCTAAATGTGTGTCTCGTACTCCGTTTGTCTGAGTCTCGCATCCTTGTCATTCTGAAAAGAAGCCTTTAGAGGCGTATTGTTTTAAATAAATTACTCACAAAATGTTTAGAGGATACCAAGTGTGTTGACTTAAGACCTTGAGATTGACTTAAAACCTGCTGAAAATAGAAGCACAGATGTGCAGCGTTGCCTGTAAATGAGAATGTGTTTATTACTGTGTTTTTCCCTCGTTGCATTTACAAATAGTCCTGTAGAAATGTGGAGGAGGAGATTTATTATTTTCCATTAATTCTTCACTTTATGGAAGAAACTATTATAGGGTACTAACGAGGTTTAACTTAAAGACAGCAGAAAATGGAAGCACAGATGTTCAGCGTTGCTTGTAAATGAGAAAATGTGTTTTACGTCCTTCCAAACAAGCATGAAGAGAGGGGAAACAAATATTATTTTATTCCTTTATCCTTCACTTTATTGATAGGGTACCAAGTGTGCTGACTTAAGACCTGCAGAAAATACAAGCACAGATGCATTAAAGGAGAATATGTGTGTATCACTTTTCCTCAGTTTTCTCTCCTTGCGTTTCCAAACAAGTCTTTGGAGATGACACAAGATTTATTATATACCATTAATTCTTCACTTTATTGGAGAAACTATAATTAGATACGAATACGTTTGACTTGAGACCTTGAGTTTAACTTAGAACCTGCTGAAAATAGAAGCACAGATGTGTAGCGTTGCCTGTAAGAGAGAAAATGTGTTTTACGTCCTTGTAACTCCAAACAAGCATGCAGAGAGGGGGAAAACAAATTATTGGATTCCTTTATTCTTCACTTTATTGATAGGGTACTAAGTGTGCTGACTTAAAACCTTAAATATGACTTAAAACCTGCTGATAATAGAAACACAGATGTCCAGTGTTGCTTATAAATGAGAATATGTGTGTGTGATGGTCACTTTTCCTCAGTTTTCTCTCCTTGCGTTTCCAAACAAGTCTTTGGAGATGACACAAGATTTATTATATCCCATTAATTCTTCATTTTATTGGAGAAACTATAATTAGATACGAATACGGTTGACTTGAGACCTTGAGTTTAACCTAAAACCTGCTGAAAATAGAAGCACAGATGTGTAGCGTTGCCTGTAAATGAGAATATGTGTGTTTCTCTGAGTTTTACGTCCTTTCATTTCCAAACATAGAGGGGGAGGAGACGCTATAACGGGCACTAAGTGTGTTGACTTAAGGCCCACGATATGACTTTAAAACAGCGGGAAATAGAAGCCCAGATGTGCCGCGCTGCCTGTAAACGAGAATGTGTGTTTATGAGACTCACTCCTCCCGCCTTTAGAGATGATGACTTTATCTGTAATTGATAAAAAATCCTTTCACAGCAGATAATCTCTGAACAAAAGGAGCTTTTATTTAACTACATAAATTTCCCCTCAATTAAAACTAATTGACAACAGAAGCTCACGCAGCGTAATGCAGTACACATGTTGCACATGATGCTAACTCGCGGCGTGCCATCAGACTCTGTTTACCCTCTGTTTGTTTCTCTACCTTATGTGTTGTGCACAGAAGAAACAACTTCACACACACACGCGCGCACATGCACACACACACACGCACACGTACACACACACAGCAGTCCCTTGCAGACGGAGAGGCACATTTTGTTTATTCAATTGCTGTTAATAATTAAGAATTCGAGCTTGGACCTCGGATATGGCAGCAATAGTAAACATTTGAATGAATTATTAACTGTGATTTTAAAAAAAAGAAAAGAAGAAGCGGCATGGCTGGAGAACGCTGCGTATGGAGTGTGTGTGAGTGTGTGTCTGTGTGTGTGTGTGTGTGTGTGTGTGTGTGTGTGTGTGTGTGTGTGTGTGTGTGTGTGTGTGTGTGTGTGTGTGTGTGTGTGTGTTTCGTGCTGATCTAATTTAGAGATACAAAATCCCATCTATATGTAGGACTTTATAATGTAATATATCTTCTTAAAGTTGTGTCGAGATGTTTTGCTGCCCTGTCTCATAATTCATAATTTCCCATTCATTCTTATTTTTAAATGGAGCCAATTTCCTGCCATTAATTTCATTTTTTTTTTGTCCGTATTTGTTGCTTTCCCAGCACAAATCTGCCACCTTTTAAAACATTTTTTAAATTATTTTATTGTATTTTTAGAATTGTCAGATGTGTCACCTGGTGATGTGTAAATCTCAGATGTTGTTAACTGATTCCTTCCCTCTCCCCCTGTGCTGCTGGACCTGAACCTGAACCTCGCCTTTTACCCTCTCAACTAAAGTATTACCCTACTCACCTTCTAAACAATGCCTTAGTGGTAAGTCCCATTTAGTCCCTCTTTATCAAGCATTAGGTGTCTGTGTTTCTGATGGAAGAGGATGAGGGCCACGTGTGAAAATATGTTTGAGATCTGATCAGAAGGGATTTTTTTTTTTAATTTTTTTTAGAAAAAGTCAACATTTAAAAAAAAAAAATCTGAATTGTGAGAAAAAAGTCAGAAAATGTTAAGAATGAGTCAGAATTATAAGAAAAAGTAAACATTTTGAGAAAAAAAGTCATAATTCTTTAAAAAAAATCTGTACTCTAAGAAATAGTCAAGATTTTGAGAAAAGTCAACAATTCTGAGAAAAATTCAACAATGAGAAAAAGTTTTTAAAAAAGTCCACATTTTGTGAAAAAGTCAAAATTGTGAAAAAAAGTCAAAAAGAAAAGTCAATATTTTGTGAAAAAGCAATTTTTTTTTTTTTCAAAGTCAAGATTTTGTGAAAAAGTCTAAATTGTGAGGAAAAAGTCAAAATAAAAAAGATTTTGAGAAAAAGTAAGAATTTTGTGAAAAAGTCGAAATTCTGAAAAAAAATTAACATTTGGAGAAAAATTCTAAGGAAAAGTAAAAATGTTGAGAAAAATCTGAGTTTTGAGAAAAAGTCCAAATGTGGAGAAAAGTTATTCTGGAATCAAAGTCAAAATGATTGTTTCCCTTAGAATTCTGTGATTTAAAAAAAGAGAGTTATTTTATATCTCAGAATTTTGACTTTTTCTTAAAAACGTTGACTTTGTTTTCTCAGAACTCACTTCTGGTCAGATCTCAAAATAAAGATGTGGCCCTCATCCTCTTCCGTAGTTTCTATATATTCCATATTCCAGAAAATGTTTTTTTTTTTTTTTGTTGCAGCTGGAGGTTTTACAGGTCCGTGTAATTTTCTTCACACACTATGAAAAGTTGTCTGTGTGTGTGTGTGTGTGTTTTTGTTGGCGATTACAGACCTCGTTTTAATGTGTGCAAAGGAACATATCTGGAACAGAGAAAGACATATTATGTTACAAGATATATTTAATGTGGTATTTGAATTTACCGTAACTAAAAACATTCATTTTTTAATAATTTCCCCGTTCCTGTCCGTCAGGAGTCACCTCAGCCTCGAGGTCAGCGTCTTATTTCCCTTTCCTCTTATTTCTCTTTCCGTCTGCTGCCTTTCTTTATCGGCTCCGGGTGTTTCTCCGAGAGGATGTATTATATTTTTCCTGACGTCACCGCCGAGCGTTATCAGCCGCTATCAGAGCGCTGTGTTTTCAGAGAAAATATCAAAGCATGAGCTAGTTTGTTTTAATATGAAAATCCCATTTAATGAATGTAATCAATATCAGGACTTTGAGGCATTAACTTTACATTTATTCGGACCCCCTCCCAGCTCCCCTCTTCTTCTCTTCCTGCAAAGTGAGTAGGAACAGCTGCTCCGAGGATTAGAATCTGATGGAACCACAGTCTGAATAAACAGAAAATGTTGGATTTTTCACAATAAAAGACACGTAGACATGCATGCGTTTGCACACAAGCCGTGCAAACATGCCCCTAAAACCCGTTTCGTGTCTTCATGCCAATTAGGCCCGTCACTGGTTATCGCTGGATGCCAATTTCCTGCCGGCCGTGCCTCACCTTTGTCCTGTAACTGAATCATTTTCAAGCCGTAGTTTCATGCTAAAAGAAAGTGCAATAGTATAACATTTCTCAGTGAAAGATGCTATCGCTGTGGGCTTTGCACACATAGGTCTATACAACTCAAACGGCCAAAAGGAGTTTGTGGATCACAGCCACTCTGCTTTTGGACGGCACACAGAGAAATGAAGTCATAGCGCTCTTGATTGACAGGTATAGGCAGATCCATTGTTCCCTGTTGTAACTGAGTGTGTAAGAAAGAGAGTCGGGGGGTGAAACCGGAGGAGTCCCCCCCCCGATCAGCAGCAGGTCACGATGCCAGACGTTAGCCGGGGACACCGTGTTCCTTTTTACTAATTCATCCAATCACGAAGCCAGTTACAGGCCGATCCACAGGCCGATCCACCGCGAAAACGGACATCATTAAAAAACACTCTGGATTGTGAACCTTGAACTCTTTGCATGGCAACATTTTAAGGCAACATTTCCGCGTTAAAATGTCTAAAAACAACGATACCATTGTTTTTTATTTTGTTAGGGTTAGTGAACTTACATTAACCCAAATGTTCAAACCATTTTCAAACACAGAGAAATCTGTCATTTTTCCAATGTAATGTTCTGTTTTATTTGTTCGGCGACTTCTTTGAGTCCGTCATTGTTTTTTTGTTTTTGCCAAAAGCTTTCATTGTTGACTTTTTATCAATTTTTGCCTTTGAGTTCTTGATTCTTGGAACTTTATTGTCGTTTTTAACTATTTATCTTACCCGAATGAAGGATTTAACACATCGGCTTTTAAGGGTTTATAGAAACGAGCTATGCAAACGTTAGCGGTTAGCTTGCAGCGGCTTTTTTCTTGTGTCCAACAAACTGTGTTTTTGGTGTGAATCTGCTTGATTCTTCGTTTTCACCGGTTTAATTACCTGGTTAGTTTGGTTTCACGAGAACAAGACCTCTACGAATAATTTGGCAACTGGTTAAAAACTTTCTGAATGATGAAATGCTAACGCTAATGGGCGCTCCCTAACTGTGTCTATTGATTGAGAGGCCCCTATAGTTGCAGGAAAGTGGATATTGTGCGGTAACAGTGGCATTTTGTGTATTTCTGCCCTCCTTTCATTGGCTTGAAACAACTAGGTAGCCCTGCTAAGACCCCCAGAGCCTAAAATGTGAGCTTTTTCTCATCTCGGAGCTTTAAAACGGGTACGATATTTGCATTCACAGCAAGAGGCGTCTCTATGATGAACGTCTTTGTCAGTGATATAAATTATCTGCGTTTTATTATCAGCTGTTGACTGGGGGGGGCCATCGTGCGTCAGCAGGAGCGAATTTACAGCATTTAATTTTTTTGCAAAGAGACATTTCCAAGCTCTCTTTGGTGGCGAAACACAAAGACGAGATGAGCTGCGTGTTGGCAGCCGGCGGTATAGATTTTAAATTAAGTAGCATGTAGTTTTTATCTCGCGCCGCATGCAGAGAGAGAGGCAGAATAAACTGCGTCTGGTTCAGAATCTGCACAGCTGTCCCAGCATCCGTGGAGAATGGATTCCTGCTGCTGGTGCCATGGGAGGCTCCCGCCAACAAGAACGGGAGGATATCCAGTGTGTGTGTGTGTTTCAGAGAGTGTGTGTGTGTGTGTGTGTGTGTGTGTGTGTGTGTGTGATCTGCATGTGTGTGTCATGTCACCTCTGGCATGGATTAGTCGTTGGCACAACCCGGCGCTGCCCGCGGCCTCGCTGCGGTTCTGTGGTCGCCGATATGTTGTACAGTTGCCATGGCTACTGAACACACACACACACACACACACACACACACACACACAGACACACACACACACACACACACACACACACAGACACACACACATTGGTGCTAAATTACATAATTGAGCTAGAATATACAGAGGAACACAAAATACTTAGTGTACAATATGAGAAAAAGGGACGAGGGTATGTGTGTGTGTGTGTGTGTGAATTTAGAAAAAAGACGGAGTGTTCCTTTAGTAAAACAACGCATGAAACGCATCGGTGAATATTTGCGAGCTCCGTCATCAGAACATTGTGTTCTCTGCCTCGATTTTTGACTCATAACTCGGAAAATAACAGAGCCGCCATTATGCGGGTTGCATTGGGAGCGTTGAGACGGGGCGATTGAAGCTAAGGTGTTTGTGGTTACACACAAGTGGTGTTTGTGTGTGTGAAAGAATGAAAGAGAGTGTGTGTGTGTGTTTGGTAGAGGGTGGGGTAGATACACACACACACACACACACACACACACACACACACACACACACACACACACACACACGTGTCTCTTCACGATCCTCCTCCTGGGCTTCAGTTGGTTTTGATGCATCGTTTATCAGCCAGAGAGTCAGCAATAAGTCACTTTTCTCTGACACTTGGCTAACTCTAGGGCAAACCATCTGATAACTCTTTTGTAGGAACTTAAAAACCCCCTCCAGAATTCATAGACATGAACAAAAACTCTTATTTGAATGATAATTACCAAACGTGAAAAGATTTGCATGCAAAGAGTGGCAGAAAGTGCAGTTTCCAGCCTCCCTAATGTGAAGATG
>NW_022987438.1:227702-255202 GCF_902827165.1 Trematomus bernacchii
ACTTGAGTAAAAGTAGAAGTACTCAGATCATGTACTTGAGTAAAAGTAGAAGTACTCAGATATTGTACTTGAGTAAAAGTAGAATTACTCAGGTATTGTACTTCAGTAAAAGTAGAAGTACTCACATCTTGTACTTGAGTAAAAGTAGAAGTACACAGATCTTGTACTTGGGTAAAAGGAGAAGTACTCAGATCTTGTACTTGAGTAAAAGTAGAAGTACTCAGATCTTGTTCTTGAGTAAAAGTAGAAGTACTCAGATCTTGTACTTGAGTAAAAGTAGAAGTACTCAGATCATGTACTTGAGTAAAAGTAGAAGTACTCAGATATTGTACTTGAGTAAAAGTAGAATTACTCAGGTATTGTACTTGAGTAAAAGTAGAAGTACTCAGATCTTGTACTTGAGTAAAAGTAGAAGTACTCAGATCTTGTACTTGAGTAAAAGTAGAAGTACTCAGATCTTGTACTTGAGTAAAAGTAGAAGTACCAGAGTGTAGGAATACTCTGTTTCAGTAAAAGTCCTGCATTCAAAATGTTCCTCAAGTAAAAGTAGGAAAGTATTCTCATCAAAATATAGTTAAAGTAACAACAGTAAAAGTAGTCATTGTGCAGATTGGTCCATTTCAGAATAATATATATGATATGTTTTATAATGATTGATCATGAAAGTGTTCTCAAAGCTGGTAAAGGTGCAGCTAGTTTGAATGACTTTGTATACTGCAGGGTAGCTTGTGAATTTACTCCAGGTGGAACTAAAGTCTGATTTAACACTTGATTATATTTCACGTCATTCATCCACATCTGTGAAGTGACTAAAGGTATTAAATACATGTAGTGGAGTAGAAGTACTCCTCTGAAGTTGAGTCGAGGTTTCAGACTTCGATCCCTCTCCAGCTGCAGCGTGATCTAGACGTTTTGCTCTGTTTAGCCTCAGAGAAATATCTGCAGGATTAGAGAGCGTTACATGGAAAGTTGTATATTTGACCGGAACATTCGGCACAGGATGAGGATTTCATGTCGCTGCTAAAATATAAAACACAGATGGGCCCGACTTTAAAACCTGTTACACATTATTAACCATCAGGTCTTAAAAGAGCAAGATTATAACTGTTGACAAATGTAAATGACACAAGAGTAATGTAAGAAGAATAAGACCTTTCATTACTCACAAAACACAGACGGTAATACTAATAATTTGATCCCTGCACAGATACAGCTGTCTGCTCCACATTTATCAAGTTTTTCAGAGCATAATCTGAACTAAAGGCATCATTTTCTTATTAAAAAAGGGGCAAGAAGGAGATTTCTGGGGATGGATAGGGCTCCTTGTCCTAGGGTTAAAAATGCTGCTCCAAAAACAAGTAAAGCAACGCTTGTAATAAGTACAAATATCTGCTAATAGAACAAGGGAACATTTGTTTGGTAAGATTTCTTTAAATGAGACGGGATATTTAGATAAATGCGATCTTGGTCTCTATTTGACCAGAATCAGGAAGTGTTGTGTTACAAAATAAGCCAGAAATGCGTCTGTTTTCTGATGTTAATTTGTGATTTTCCAATAAAAATGTGTTTGCTAAAGTCTAATAAGATAACCCAGCTTTTACAAATACCTCAGAAGCTTCAAAAACTTGTCACATGTCCAAAATATACTTGTTTTATCTGAGATACAACTCACAATAACATGCTTTGAAGAGTCTTTGACTTAATGCGTTGTCGAAACACAAGACCCTATATCACATTGCATTGTTACTCCTTAAGTTATTAGGTCTTATATCGCGTGTAAAGACATTTTCTGATTAGAAATTAGACAAATGTACTTCATATTACGTTTTTACATATTATTTCTTAACTCCCACGCTGACCCTAACCCTTCTTTTGAGACGTCGAGCTGCTCGAGCTGGAATAAAACTTGTGGTGATTTTTTCTAAAGTATAATAAGATGATCCATCCTTAACACATACCTCAGAAGATTAGAAACCTTGTGACATGTCCAAAAAATACTTGTTTTATCTGAGATACAACTCACAATAACATGCTTTTTAAGAGTCTACAACTTAACAAGATATGCTTTGTCTAAAAACAAGACCCAATATCACAATGCATTGTTACTTCTTAAGTTATTAGGTCCTATATCAAGTATGAAGACATTTTCTGACTAGAAATTTGACAAATATATTTGATCTTGTTCTTGAGTAAAAGTAGAAGTACTCAGATCTTGTTCTTGAGTAAAAGTAGAAGTACTCAGATCTGGTACTTGAGTAAAAGTAGAAGTACTCAGATCTTGTACTTGAGTAAAAGTAGAAGTACTCAGATCTTGTTCTTGAGTAAAAGTAGAAGTACTCAGATCTTGTACTTGAGTAAAAGTAGAAGTACTCAGATCTTGTACTTGAGTAAAAGTAGAAGTACTCAGATCTTGTACTTGAGTAAAAGTAGAAGTACTCAGATCTTGTACTTGAGTAAAAGTAGAAGTACTCAGATCTTGTACTTGAGTAAAAGTAGAAGTACTCAGATCTTGTACTCAAATATACTTGATATTACGTTTTCACATTGAACGTATTTTCTAACTCCCCACGCTGCCCCTAACCCTGTTATTGAGACGTCGAGCTGCTCGAGCTGGAGTAAAACTTCTTAGGATCCTTGTTGTGATGAGACGGGCTGTAATGGAGAAACATCATGTGTGCCGCTCCACTTTCTGTGGCTGCTTTCTCTCGAGTTGAAGGGATAAAAACACCCGAAAGCGACGGTCTGTTTGACGCGTCGAGCTGCTGTCAGTCTCTTCAACGTCTTGAGAAAAGCCCGTGAAACTCAAACTGGCCTCATTATGGTCATCATCTGGAATAAAGAGCAATCATTGGGCGAGAGAGAGAGAGAGAGAGAGAGAGAGAGAGCCGTCTGGACCTCTCACACACATTCACTCTCTATTCATGGTTTTATTTATATCCCTCCGCCTTGTTTTTCCTCTCCATCTGCACACCTGAATAAAAACATTTCCCAGCTAGAGTTAGAACTCATATGGGAACCACAAATTGACCGTATATTGCAGCCAGGCAGTGATTTACGATGAGTGGGCGGTGTGCAGAGGTGCATATTATGGAGCCTTTTTCTGTTTTTTTAATACTTAGCAGAGCTGAAGGCCTTGAGAATGACGAAGAGGAGGGAAACTAGAAATAAAAAAAGAGTGTGCGGGAATGAAAGAGGTCTGAGGGATGAATTTAAAGAAACTTGGGAGTACATTTGAGGATTTTGAGAAAGTCTAAACTGTTTTACGGCCTCAGATAATCAGAAATATAGTATTGGATGAGCTTCCACTGGTTATCGGTAACACAGTTTATACTTTAAGGGCTTTTATTGTGAAAAGTACAAAGAAAGGGAGTGCATTTGTTGTGTTTCAAAAGGTTAAAGGATTTATAAAGCTACCTGTTCACATTACAGAGCCTCCGTGTTGTTGTTCATAATCTTCATCTACTCTAGGTTTGATTATACGGATGTTATAATTACATTGGGTGAGTTTCAGTTTCCTCTAGTTATCAGTAACACAGTTTAGAAGTTTAAGGCTTTTATTGTGAAAGGCAAGAACTGAACAAGTTGTGTAATACATTTGTGGTTCATAATACAGAGCCTCTGTTGTTGTCATAGATCTCATGTACTTTGTGTTTCGATTTCACATTAGATTATAGGAAAAAAGAGCTTGCAGAGAGAGAGAGAGAGAAGAGGGACTATATTGATATGTTTAGGGCTTTTATTGTGAAAGGTAACAAGAGAAAATAATGGATTTGTTGTCTTTGTAAAGGTTAAAGGATTTATAAAGTTACCTGTTCACAATACAGAGCCTCCGTGTTGTTGTTCATAATATTCATCTACTCTAGGTTTGAGTATACGGATGATATGATTACATTGGATGAGTTTCAGTTTTAAAACAGTTTAGAAGTTTAAGGCTTTTATTGTGAAAGGCAATAACTGAACAAGTTGTGTAATACATTTTTGGTTCATAATACAGAGCCTCTGTTGTTGTCATAGATCTCATCTACTATGTGTTTCGATTTCATATTAGATTATAGGAAAAAAGAGCTTGCAGAGATAGAGAGAGAGAGAAGAGGGACTATATTGATATGTTTAGGGCTTTTATTGTGAAAGGTAACAAGCGAAAAGAGTGGATTTGTTGTCTTTCTAACAGACTAATAAAGTTTTCTGTTCACAATACGAGCCAACGTGTTATTATAATCCTCATTTACTCTCTGTTTGAATATGAATGTTACATTTTCTGAAAGAGGAGGGAAGATGATTATGTGTTTAGGGCTTTTATTGTGAAAGGAGTGGATTTGTTGTCTTTGTAAAGGTTAAAAGACTAATAAAGTTTGCTTCAGACTACAGAGCCTCCGGGTTGTCAAAACCCTCATCAACTCTGCTTTATAAATTTAAGTTTAGATTATATTATATATATATGGACATATGATAACATGTAAAGGGCTTTTATTGTGAAAAATAAGAAAATTAGTGGATTTGTTGTCTTTCTAACTTCCAGAACTTTCCGGTTCAGAATACAGACCCTCTATGTTGTTGTTATAATCCTTATTTACTCTCTGTCTGAATATGAATGTTACATTTTCTGAAGGAGGAGGAAAGATGAGGGAATATATTGATATGTTTAGGGCTTTTATTGTGAAAGGTAAGAACAAAGAGAGTGGATTTGTTGTCTTTGTAAAGGTTAAAAGACTAATAAAGTTTCCTGTTTTGCTTCAGACTACAGAGGGAACAGGCGGGAATGAAAGAGTCCGTATATTTGTCGTAGATACAGTAGACTGGGGTGCACTCCATGTCCTTTTATTTCCTCTAGCAGCTTGATTTGTTTGATTTACTCTCTATCAATCAGCGGGGGGATGTATTTAAACGAACGTGAAGTGTATCTGAGAAAGCCTCTTTATGGCTGTGGCTGTTTGTCTTCTCCTTTTACTTCCCTTGGAAGCAGAGCGTGATTAAAACACACGATATAGACGTATTGAATTTCCTCTGGGATTGGAAGGAATGCAAAATGCATCATAACCATATTATAGTAGTTAGGAGCGGTGAGCGCTGCCAAGCCTCTGGGCAAAGGAGAGAGTTTAGAGACTCTGAAGGGAGCCGAGGCCCAAAAGAGACAGGATCTGTCTGAGACAAACCGAGACAAACTGAGACAAACTGAGACCGACCGAGACAAACTGAGACAAACCGAGACAAACTGAGACAAACTGAGACAAACTAAGACCGACCGAGACAAACTGAGACAGACTGAGACAAACTGAGACCGACCGAGACAAACTGAGACCGACCGAGACAAACTGAGACAGACCGAGACAAACTGAGACAGACCGAGACAAACTGAGACAAACTGAGACAAACCGAGACAAACTGAGACCGACCGAGACAAACTGAGACAGACCGAGACAAACCGAGACAAACTCAGACAAACCGAAACAAACCGAGACAAACCGAGACAAACTGAGACAGACAGAGACAAACCGACACAAACCGATACATCTTAGACAAACTGAGACAACCGAGACAACAAACCGAGACAAACCGAGACAAACCGAGACAAACTGAGACAAACTGAGACAGACCGAGACAAACTGAGACAAACTGAGACCGACCGAGACAAACTGAGACAGACCGAGACAAACTGAGACAGACCGAGACAAACCGAGACAAACTCAGACAAACCGAAACAAACCGAGACAAACTGAGACAGACCGAGACAAACTAAGACAGACCGAGACAAACCGAGACAAACTCAGACAAACTGAGACAAACCGAGACAAACTCAGACAAACCGAAACAAACCGAGACAACAAACCGAGACAAACCGAGACAAACCGAGACAAACTGAGACAAACTGAGACAGACCGAGACAAACTGAGACAAACCGAGACAAACCGAGACAGACCGAGACAAACTGAGACAGACCGAGACAAACTGAGACAGACCGAGACAAACCGAGACAAACTCAGACAAACCGAAACAAACCGAGACAAACTGAGACAGACCGAGACAAACTGAGACAGACCGAGACAAACCGAGACAAACTCAGACAAACTGAGACAAACCGAGACAAACTCAGACAAACCGAAACAAACCGAGACAACAAACCGAGACAAACCGAGACAAACTGAGACAGACAGAGACAAACCGACACATCTTAGACAAACTGAGACAACCGAGACAACAAACCGAGACAAACCGAGACAAACCGAGACAAACTGAGACAAACTGAGACAGACCGAGACAAACTGAGACAAACCGAGACAAACCGAGACAAACCGAGACAAACTGAGACAAACTGAGACAAACTGAGACAGACCGAGACAAACTGAGACAGACCGAGACAAACTGAGACAGACCGAGACAAACTGAGACAAACCGAGACAAACTGAGACAAACTGAGACAAACTGAGACAAACCGAGACAAACTGAGACAAACTGAGACAAACTGAGACAAACCGAGACAAACCGAGAAGACAAACCGAGACAAACCGAGACAAACTGAGACAGACAGAGACAAACCGAGACAAACCGAGACAACAAACCGAGACAAACCGAGACAAACTGAGACAAACTGAGACAAACCGAGACAAACCGAGACGACAAACCGAGACAAACTGAGACAGACAGAGACAAACCGACACAAACCGATACATCTTAGACAAACTGAGACAACCGAGACAACAAACCGATACAAACCGAGACAAACCGAGACAAACCGAGATAAACTGAGACAAACTGAGGACACTATTGGACTGAGTTTTCATAGGATCCACACTGTACTGAAGACACTTAAAGAGAGTAATGTAATCATGATATTCTACCATTAGTTCAGTCTACTGTGTACTCTTACTTTTGGTACATTTTGATGTTGAGTATTTTCACACTTTAACTTAAGTGACATTTCCAAATACGTATCCCGCACTCGTTCTAATGCTCTTCTACTGTGTTGTCAATGTTTGTTATGTTAAATGTAATAGCTGGTTGTCTTTGTTGGCCGCACAAAACGCTCAAAATGTCTTGTTCTCTACGTGATGAACCCGATCTGTTGGAAAGGGTTCATTACAGGTTGAAAACATTTATAAATATATCCTTAAAATTAGGGGTTAATAATGATTTTAAAAGGATTTCACATTCTATTTTCTGTCCTACTTTTAGTATAATGTGCATTAAAGAGGCCCTATAATGATTTGTGTGGTTTTCCCTCCATTGGACTCCTTTGTTTACTTCCAGAACATAGTGACATCACTATGTAACACTCATGCTCCTATTGGCTAGCGGTCCAACACATTGTACGTGATAGTCTAAGGGGCGGGACATCTCTAAGCTGGTTGCCCAATCACAACAGAGCCGGCCAGCTGACCAATCAGAGCAGACTGGGCTCTGGTTTCAGACAGAGGGTGAAAAGAGGTGCTGCAGCACAGGCAGTATGAGTAATATAAAGAGCTTTCTGAACATTAAAGCATGGAGACATGTCACAGTAAAGACACTACATACTGATATACACCTGAACATCAGCAGGAGAGGACTCTTTAAAGTAGAGACACTACATACTGATATACACCTGAACATCAGCAGGAGAGGACTCTTTAAAGTAGAGACACTACATACTGATATACACCTGAACATCAGCAGGAGAGGACTCTTTAAAGTAGAGACACTACATACTGATATACACCTGAACATCAGCAGGAGAGGACTCTTTAAAGTAGAGACACTACATACTGATATACACCTGAACATCAGCAGGAGAGGACTCTTTAAAGTAGAGACACTACATACTGATATACACCTGAACATCAGCAGGAGAGGACTCTTTAAAGTAGAGACTACATACTGATATACACCTGAACATCAGCAGGAGAGGACTCTTTAAAGTAGAGACACGTCCCAGTAGAGCAAAATATGGACCCTTTAAATGTATTTTGATGCCAATTATTTTGTGTTGTAAGATTTTGAATTGCAGCACTTTAACTTGTTGGTTTTTACAAGTTGGTATGGCTTTTTTACTTAAGTGAAAGTCTCTGAGTACTCCTTCCACCTGTGGTTATAATCAGTTTGTAAATGGTTGATGCCTTTATTTGCAGTGCAAAAGCAAACACAGATCTTGTTCGGGTCATAATCCTCCTGTTTTGTTTGGAAGTATTCATAAGAAATACAACAGGTTGAATATAGTTACGTGAGAATTAACAAATGCTAACGGTATGTAAAAGCCTCAAACTAGCATACCAGAAAACAATCATTTCAACCCTAAACAAAAGCTAAAAATGTGCTTAAAAGTTTCATATTTCAAAACCTTTACCAGGGTCAAGAGGTTTGAGTTTAAAAAATATGAGCATTTCAAAAAGCATAGTTGTTTTTTAACTTGTTATTATAAAATCATTATCCCAAACGACCCATCATTTTCTCCCCGGGAGAAAGTTAACAGAGGAAATCCCAAAAAATGAAAGTGTTTCTGTCCGTGTGGGCGAGCGTCTGAGCGCCTCAGAATCCGCTTGGCATTTTTTGTTGTGAGGGAAGCATGTAGCTGGTGGGACTCTGGCTGCACAATCCCTCCTCTGTTGAAACAATGCAGCAGTTGTCCTCCCTAACCTAATTACTCCCTCCCGGGGGAGAAAGGCAACAGAACCAAATCCCATAGTTAGGAGCTCTGATCTGGGCCCTGCTGTAAGAAAAGACCTCATTCATTTCCCTCCCTTTTTTCTTCCAACACACACACACACACACACACACACACACACACACACACACACACACACACACACACACACACACACACACACACACACACACACACACACACACACACACACACACACACACACACACACACACCACACACACACATTCAATTTCTCTCTGCGTTTGGGTTTGACCTGATATAAGTAATTGTGTTCGAATACATCCCGATGCTTCTCTTTGTGTCTGTTTAACAGAGTGGTGCAGGAATGAGTCCTAAAACTTGGAAATGAGTCAGCATTTTGGCACTTCCTGTCCCCTTGCTCGAAGTCAATGGTGTTTTGAATGTGTTTTTGGATGGATCCCTGCCTTTAGCTTAGCGGTGGTGACGTGAAGTCATGTGACCGTGCTGTAGTTCCTTTATAGCCCAACATTAGCCACCTTTAGCTTAGCGGTGGTGATGTGAAGTCATGTGACCGTGCTGTAGTTCCTTTATAGCCCAACATTAGCCACCTTTAGCTTAGCGGTGGTGATGTGAAGTCATGTGACCGTGCTGTAGTTCCTTTATAGCCCAACATTAGCCGCCTTTAGCTTAGCGGTGGTGATGTGAAGTCATGTGACCGTGCTGTAGTTCCTTTATAGCCCAACATTAGCCACCTTTAGCTTAGCGGTGGTGACGTGAAGTCATGTGACCGTGCTGTAGTTCCTTTATAGCCCAACATTAGCCACCTTTAGCTTAGCGGTGGTGACATGAAGTCATGTGACCGTGCTGTAGTTCCTTTATAGCCCAACATTAGCCACCTTTAGCTTAGCGGTGGTGACGTGAAGTCATGTGACCGTGCTGTAGTTCCTTTATAGCCCAACATTAGCCACCTTTAGCTTAGTGGTGGTGAAGTGAAGTCATGTGACCGTGCTGTAGTTCCTTTATAGCCCAACATTAGCCGCCTTTAGCTTAGCGGTGGTGACGTGAAGTCATGTGACCGTGCTGTAGTTCCTTTATAGCCCAACATTAGCCACCTTTAGCTTAGCGGTGGTGACGTGAAGTCATGTGACCGTGCTGTAGTTCCTTTATAGCCCAACATTAGCCACCTTTAGCTTAGCGGTGGTGATGTGAAGTCATGTGACCGTGCTGTAGTTCCTTTATAGCCCAACATTAGCCACCTTTAGCTTAGCGGTGGTGACGTGAAGTCATGTGACCGTGCTGTAGTTCCTTTATAGCCCAACATTAGCCGCCTTTAGCTTAGCGGTGGTGACGTGAAGTCATGTGACCGTGCTGTAGTTCCTTTATAGCCCAACATTAGCCACCTTTAGCTTAGCGGTGGTGACGTGAAGTCATGTGACCGTGCTGTAGTTCCTTTATAGCCCAACATTAGCCACCTTTAGCTTAGTGGTGGTGAAGTGAAGTCATGTGACCGTGCTGTAGTTCCTTTATAGCCCAACATTAACCACCTTTAGCTTAGTGGTGGTGAAGTGAAGTCATGTGACCGTGCTGTAGTTCCTTTATAGCCCAACATTAGCTTCTTACGTAATTGATTTGTCTGAATATTGTTTAGACTACTTGTGTTTCATCGTGTTTTTTCTTCATTGATGCTGCATTCATCATTCACTTAATTTTTACTTTATTATCATTATCATTTTGAACTAGACGTCTATTGTTTTTTAGATTTCAGCTTCTCTCCTCTCCTTTGTTTTTCCTCCTCATCCTCTCTCCTTTCCTCGCTGCCCTTCGTCACTTGCTGGCACCTCATTGGAGTTTTATTATTACTGCAACTTCAGACGAGGAAGTCCGCTGAGGAAGAGGAGGAAAGGGAAGTGTGTGTCGTAGTTCACGAGGAGAGGAAAGGGTGTTAATGTCTTAATTCTGGGACCTGTTTGCTTTTGTTTATCCTCTCTCTCTCGGGGAGATTACAGCAGCCATTGTGCGGAGGCTTGGGAAATAAAGCTGGAAGTTTATACTGAGAGATTGTAGCGAGGGATGTTTGGTGCTTTTAGACGTCTCTGTTTGTCTATCTGGAGAACATAAATATGTTGTTGTCACTGAGGTCTTCAGCAGAGGAGACCTGTTCATATAAAGTATCACATGTTATAACATTAAGCATTTTCTTTATGACATTTCAGATCAGAATTGTAATGTTAATTTTGAGGTACTTTACTTGAGTGATTGACTTTGTTTTAATGCTAATTTCTACTCCACGACATTTACCTGAATGGTTAAGTTACCTTACTCACTCAGATTTGTGCAAAAAAACATGAAACATTTAACAAAAAGAGCAACTTGTACAATAATTTAAGTCATTTTCACATCAAACCAGACATTTCAGCTTCTCATTTGTGAAGATTTGATGCTTTTCGTATTTAAATTGTCACTTTTGGATTTAATTTCGTGCTATTTTCATAATTTTACAAACCAAAAAGTCCATTAATTGACAAAACAATAATTTTATGATAAAATATCGACTAATATAATATATCTCATACATTTTTAAAAAGTGAGTACTGATTAAACTTGCATTCTGCAACAATCGGGTTAAATTTGACCCGTTTACAAATATTTTAATGTCAGAATACGTGGTCAATGTCATCTAATTGCCAATTTAACAGCGAGCGCACTACGGTCTTTGCAACAAAAGTTAAATGATCACTTCTTTCATTGAATAATGATGTGTTATATTAACATTTATAGCATCTGGAAAGAGCCGAGACTTTAACTTAAGTAACATTTTAAATGCAGGACTCAATCCAGCTCTTTTTTAAACGGTTACATTTAACATTTTGTTTAGTCTGTTGCTCCATCATAAGAATACCCGACCACATGTCCTGTTCTCGGGGCATATACGGAGGTGTGTGTGTGTGTGTGTGTGTGTGTGTGTGTGTGTGTGTGTGTGTGTGTGTGTGTGTGTGTGTGTGTGTGTGTTGTGTGTGTGTGTGTGTGTGTGTGTGTGTGTGTGTGTGTGTGTGTGTGTGTGTGTGTGTGTGTGTGTGTGTGTGTGTGTGTGTGTGTGTGTGTGTGTGTGTGTGTGTGTGTGTGTGTGTGTGTGTGTGTGTGTGTGTGTGTGTGTGTGTGTGTGTGTGTGTGTGTGTGTGTGTGTGTGTGTGTGTGTGTGGGCTCGGTGTGTGTGTGTGTGTGTGTGTGTGTGTGTGTGTGTCTCGACGCTGAAGAGGAAGCTTTAACCACAGTGCTGTGTGTTAGCCTCTGTATCTTATCTCTACACTTCAGAGATTTAAGGTTTCCGTTCTCTGGACTCTTAAGTCTCTGTTTACTGCTCATAAAGGATCCTGTTTATTCAGCTCCTGTCAGGACGAACACTTTCCCTTTCATGCCTGTAGTTTATCAAACACTCGTCATGCTTTACCTCTTCCACAGGCCTGGAAATGGATCGCGGGAGAATCAGATTAAATCTCGTAATTGTGAAAAAAGTGTGTTTTTATTCTCATCACCACAATAACTACCAAATGTTTTCTCATCATAATAAGATATTTTCTTATAATTATGAAATCGATATTTGCAGATAACGGTGAGATATTTGATCCTCATTTTGAGACATTTTTCCAATGACTACGAGATGTTTTGTAATCTTTCAAATGATGCAATATTTTTCTCATAAGGTCACCTGATGTATTCTCATAGCTACGAGACAACGAGGTCTTTTCTCATAATTATAAGATTGTTTTAAATAATTACAAGATCTATTCTGATAGCTAGGAGAACGTATCTTAACCCAAATTATAATCACGAGAAAAAGGTGTCTGATTTAGTTTTCCTTCTGAATGCAATTGGCTCCTGTATCACAGATTGAAGCCATCACTCAATAGGTTTTAACCACATTTTAAAGAACGTAAACACAATGCAAAAAGCGACGACTAACAACCGGAAAACGTCCCCCGTTATTCCTTTAAATTCACTTTTATGTCCGGCTTTATCAGGACTCGCACAGACGGGAACGACCGAACCTCTGAGCTCTTTGCCCCAAACACAGCGAGGCCGTCGGGCTTCATTCATACATTCAAATTTCAAGGCTTTTATTGTCATGTATCCATTAGCTACAGTGTAGATATGACAATGAAAGTCTGAGGTCACAGGCTCCTCCAACAGAGCAACACAATAACACGGATAATAGTACAGGTAAATACAAAATAAATATAACTAGTGCAAGGAGATTCTAATGTACAAGTAATTGGAATATGATATATTGGATAAATAATGTGTAAGTTGCAAACAGATGAATGTTATGGAAGTTCAGGTGTTTAACAGTCTGATGGCCTGTGGGATGAAACATACGGCATCATCCGGGTTTAATGAACAACTTATGAAGCTCGGTTACTCTGAATGGAAATGATAAAACAGGATATATAGACGGGGGGCCGGCTGTGCACAGACGGGAGGGGGAGGGTTTGAGTTTGGGATTGCGGCGCTGCATTTGCATAAAGGGCAGGGCAGTTTGCCCAATGGTGGAAAAGGTTGGCATCACGCCTTTCAGACTGGCAGCGAGGGGAGACTGGAGAGAGAGACAGAGAGAGGGGGTGATGGGGGGGGGGGAGGTAGTCAATAGTGCATCCCTTGTTCAGAAAGAGGAGGTTCCTCTCTGTTGGCAGCAGCGACGGCTAAACCTCCAGTTTGATTGTGTGCTAGATTGGCCCTTTATTTGTCTGATTGCAAAGCGTTCAGCGGTGCATTAGCAGCTTTCTGCAGACGGCACACATGTCTCAGAGTTTATATACCATACGATAATACTTTAATGGTCAGATATTTGACTTGCATCACAGCAGCTCCATGTGTAACATCAACAGACACATATCAAGACGCAACACGTGAAAAACAAACAACAACCATTTAACATAACAGCAGGATCAGTGAGAGATGCTCAGAGAGCCTTCATCTGATCTGGATTCAGCTCTGTGTTCACTGAGAGGGGAAATACAGAGCGTCAGGCTGACTTTATTGAATGGCGGGACCCTGTATCTCTGATTAGATGGTAGCAGTTATATTGTGTGTGCAATCAGATCATCAGGCGGTTTTTGGGGGGGAAGTTTCATCATGCCAGCGTCAGCGTCGGCCTCCACCCTTTTTACCCGCAAGCAAGCGGCAAAGGTTATTGGTCGTGTTGATTTAGCTTGATGGTGATTCAGACGTGTTCCCAGCAATTTGTACCGGGCACAAAGACAAGACACAGGCCTGAGACTCTGTGTGTGTTCCTGTGTGTGTGTGTGTGTGTGTGTGTGTGTGTGTGTGTGTGTGTGTGTGTGTGTGTGTGTGTGTGTGTGTGTGTGTGTGTGTGTGTGTGTGTGTGTGTGTGTGTGTGTGTGTGTGTGTGTGTGTGTGTGGTGTGTGTGTGTGTGTGTGTGTGTGTGTGTGTGTGTGTGTGTGTGTGTGTGTGTGTGTGTGTGTGTGTGTGTGTGTGTGTGTGTGTGTGTGTGTGTGTGTGTGTGTGTGTGTGCATATTTATTAATCTCAGAAAGAAGTATTCAAATAAAAAAGTACGTAATAAACAAATGAGCATACTAGAGAGATAACTTTCAGACAAACTGGAAAGCCTGTTTATACAAACACACACACACACACACACACACACAGACACAGACACAGACACACACACACACACACACACACACACACAGACACAGACACACACACACACACACACACACACACACACAGACACAGACACAGACACAGACACACACACACACACACACACACACACACACACACAGAGAGTGTGTGTGTGTGTGTGTGTGTGTGTGTGTGTGTGTGTGTGTGTGTGTGTGTGTGTGTGTGTGTGTGTGTGTGTGTGTGTGTGTGGTGATGTCATGCTCGTAGGGAGTGAAAGGGCTGATTATTTGGCCTGTTATTCCTGGCTCTGGCTCTGGCTCCGTGACGCTGTGTTTCTGCAGAGTCTCCCCACATCGAGGTAATGACCGCTGCTGAGGGTGTGATGCCGGGAAGCGCACGGCGACCGCAGACCTCCGTAACCCTCCTGCTCTCAACACCCCGATGGTTATTAACCGTGGGGATGAGATGTCGCCCTGTGTGTGTGCATTAAAGCAACTTAAGTAAAGGGATTTCTTAAATCTCACACTGAACACTTTTTAGTTATATCTTTAAAGCAGAGGATTTGTCCAGGTTCCCCAACAGGCAGATGAAGAAGTGTCTGCTAAACATATGGGTGACGGCATTTAGTTTAAAAGGAGGTTAAGTGAGTCCCTTTGACTGTTATCCTTCTAGGAAAGAACCTGAATGACATATTTGACTTTGTTTTAATATGTTTGCTTCTATATGATTGCATATGGAAATGAAGGGCAAGTAGAGGTATTCAAAACACATATATCACGAATGGAGATGGAAATTATTTAATTCTACTGGAAGCGACCATAACGTTTTTTGGAATAACCAAATCATGCTGAATTGTTGGTGCTCAACATCCAGAATATTTCTATTTGATGGAAGATTGCAGCCTTAAAAAACATGGTCTGTTGGGTTCGGAGGTTAAACAAGTGTTTAGAAAGTTTACTTAAGTTAAAGCACCAATATATCTATCTACACATTTCTAGTAAAAGGCCTGGATGTCTAATGTAATTGTTTTAATCACATTTTTGGGTCGTTTTTTCTTACTTTTTAGCAGACAAATTCATCATATGTGTTGTTAACCTGCTTGGCAATAAACCTGATTCTGATTCTGATTCGATAATGAACTAAAGAATAAGACGTCTCCTGTGACAGATATAGTCTCATTTATTACATTACTATATTGTTAACACTGACTGTTAGGGTTAGGGTTAGAAGTGGAAAGGGTCAGAGACATATTTTCTCATGATTACAAGATGAGACATCTATATTTTTTCTGTTTGATAAAGTGTTGATGGTACTGAGAGAAAAACCCTTTCCCATAATATCTTTAAAAATATCTGGTATAATCAGAATAACTCTCGTAATCATGAGAAATGTTAAGTGAAATGTGTCTTTGACTGTGTATTAAGGGCTGTACCCGAATATTCGTTCGTTGGAGTAATATTCAGGTTTCAATTTCGTTATTCGGATATTCTTTTATTTTTTGAATTTATTGAAATCTCCAATATCAACGTAAGAGCTTGAGCCTCTTCGGGGGGTGCTAACACTTAACCATGAACTTTATCGTTTACTTTCTCCGTCTTTATATGTAGATATTACTTTTCTCCGTTAATCTCCGTCACGTTGTTTCCATAGCAACAACAACTTCCTGTCAACAGCGCTAACTCTCCTTCAAAATAAAAGCATGTCCATAAAAAATATGAAGCCAAGCCAAATTACACTTAAGACATATACAACTGCAATGAAAGTAACAAACACAATGCAATATCCTTTTCAATTTCAAATAACACAAATTGGGTTACATTAACAAATAACTATAAAACAACAATACTGTAGAATAACTAAATGAATGCCGTGAATAAACCGAATTACACGTGCCCCCCCGCGGGCCGAATATTCGCTGCTGATTACTACCGAATATTTTATATACATTGTTTTTATATTCAGGATTGTGGGAAACAGTATTTCGATCTCTGTGTCTGTACACACAAACTGGAAGATTGACATTAAAGTTGACTTTGACTTTTGAAGGGTCTCAAAGATTTTTCCTCAGAAGTACGAGATATTTCCAAATGATTACGAGATGAGTCATCTTTGTGTTTGCTTTAGGTAACATGAACCTTATTTCTGTTGCATATCATGTTTAATAATTGTATTGATTGTACTGAGAGGAAAAACCTTTCCCATAATTTCTGGTATTATCAGAATACATCTCGTAATCATGAGGGTCTCAGCAAGTTTTTTTTCTCAGAAGTACGAGGTATTTCCATATGATTACGAGATGTGACACATTTGTTTTGCTTTAGGTAACATGAACCTTATTTCTGTTGAATTTCATGTTTGTGTTGAGTCAAAAGCTTTTCCCACAATCGCTCTGATGGACGTGTCACGGACCGGTTACAGTTCTGATGAAATGCAACGACGCAGACATGGATCTCTATCTGACAGTTAACCTGTTTGAGTCGTGGTGTCGGTGTCAGATAACCAGGAGGAAGTTTTAAATCTCTTTTCCGTGCATCAACGCCTTCAAACAGGGACCATCAGAAAACACAATGGTGTCGTCTGAGCTCTCGTTGTGTGTGTGAAAAAAGCTGACTTTGGCATTTCACACTCGTCTCTTTGAAAAGACGAGCAAAGCCCTGCAGCTTTGTGAGGCGGCAAGTTAACACATGAACCTGAAGATCCTTCTCATTTCACGGTGTGTTGAAATGTTAATCCCAATAAAGGATCTGTTCATTAGACGGGTTACGGTGTAACACTCTGCTCTGCTTTGAGTCTATTGATGAGTTGAATTCTCTGTGATGTGTGTCAACCACAGCACATCAAAGATAATAAAGACAGGTACCACGCACTGGCTGCTTATATGACATTATATCTCACTTCAATGTTCTGGACATCTTCATAAAAAATGAATCAGCTCCCGTCAAACAGAAATAGAAATGCAGGGATCAAAGAGAATGAATTTGCTAAATGCATTTCTTTGTTGCCGGCCAGGCGCGACGTGTTTACCGATTACAGAACTGGTTTTTTACCACGGTAGAAAATGAACACCTGCCACCGGCCAAATGCTGCCGAAATCTGGCTGAGTTTGTAAGTTGGTCTCCTCTTGCAGACTCGTTGGCAGGCGCGTTATTTGGATCTCCGTCGATAAGGTTATTTTATTCACCGTATGAGTTTTTAATTGTTATATTTAAAGATTTGATTTGGTTTTTATTGGCTATTCTTCTTAGGGTTCGGAATACAAACAGATACTAACGCTTATGATGCAAGTAAAACACTTTAAACCAACAGAAACCCAACACAGTGCAATTATTGCCCTGTAAGCAACTTATATTAATTAAACCATATCTTAATTGACTTCATATTACTCTTGTTGCACACACATTTAGGTAAGATATTTGTAAAACCTATTCCATCTGAACTCTCTGAAATGGTGTATCCCAGAGCATCATCAGTTTACATGACTATAGCATCAAGGCAACAAACGTTATCTTAATCTCATTGGATTTAGTTGAAGAAGCTCTTGGGTTGCTAACTTCAGGGTCGGCCTACACAAATACGTCATCATTGCACCGCTCTTATGAGTTTATTCCACCTCAACAAGCTTTGATAAGAACACTTTTCCACCAAGCTTTAGTGGCTTTGATTTGGCATAATTTTTTCGTATGCTCCAATTAAGAGTATCCGTCTATCACCAAAATGGAGTCGGTCGTGAACAGATCGTCCCACGATGTACAAATCCAAAATCAAAAGGCCTTAACCTCTCGTTACGGTCAGTAGTATCAGCGTTGCTCAGAGTGTGTTGGCAGCATGTGAGCAGCAGTGTGTGTGTGTGTGTGTGTGTGTGTGTGTGTTGGCACAGTGAGAAACACATGAGTCATGCCCGGGCACGGCCACACACACTTCTGAGAGACGCAGGGCGGCGTCTTCATACGACAGCACATTCTTTAGAGACAGCAGCAGCAGAGAGTGTGTGTGTGTGTGTGTGTGTGTGTGTGTGTGTGTGTGTGTGTGTGTGTGTGTGTGTGTGTGTGTGTGTGTGTGTGTGTGTGTGTGTGTGTGTGTGTGTGTGTGTGTGTGTGTGTGTGTGTGTGTGTGTGTGTGTGTGTGTGTGTGTGTGTGTGTGTGTGTGTGTGTGTGTGTGTGTGTGTGTGTGTGTGGAAAAGCAGGTAATATGCGCCATGGGGCATGCAGGTACACAAAGCCCTGATTTCCTGCAGCAGAATCAACAAGATCCATGTGGCGTTAAGCTGGATATAACCGTGGAGGAAGGATATAGATCCTATACTTAAGCAAAGTAGTAATACCACAGTCTAAAAATACTCTATTATAAGTAAAAATCCTGAGTTCAAGATGGTATTTAGGTAAGAGTATTATCAGCTTGTTCCCTCGTGCATACAGGGCAGCAATTGTTATTGTCTGTTTGCATGCTGCTGTGTCGGGTTTATGTGGGTTTGAAGTGTTTAACATGTACATGTATTGTTCGTTTCTGTTTGCATTGAGAACTATTGGAAGAAAAGCCAATTCGGCTACAAGAGATCCTGCAAAGAAATCAAATCAGATCTTTAAATATTACAATTTAGAGTCATACGGCAAAACATTTCTTCGACCAAGATCCGAAACAATGAGTCGTAGAAAGTCTGCGTACTATGTGTAACTATGGAGTAGATTAGAAGTATAAATATCATTTAAACACATCATGTTATTTATTTAAAAAGTACCTACAAGTGTTTTTACCTCGGAGAAGCAGTGGAGTAGAAAGAGGTTAATACTCAAAATGAACCTTAAGTTGAGTACTTTTACACAAACTAAAACCACATTCCTCTGAGTTGACGTCATTGCCCTCATCAATACTGTCGTCTGCACGTTTCAACAGGCCATCACATATTGTTTTATTAAATCTCTGTCATAAAAACTAAACAGCCTCGAGGAGCTCTCATTCCTTTCAGAGAGTCTATCTTTGATTAGCTTTAAGAACACTAACCCCTCAGTGTCTCCGTGGTTTGATGAGAATATGGTTCAATTCAATTCAAAGCTTGATCATCATGTGCACATTCGCTACAGTGTAGATATGGCAATGAAAAACGACTGAAGTCCCAGGCTCCTCCAACAGAGCAACATGAATATATATATATATTATATATAGGGCGTAGAACAGATGAAATAGAGTCTGATCTGTGTTGAGTTGATAGAGATTTAATAACACAATCTGCTGGCCTGTTGGGACGTGCAGACGAGAGTATCGATGAGGGCAATGACGTCAATTCAGAGGAAAAGTACTCAACCTAAGGTTCATTTTGAGGTACTTTTACTTGAGTATTAACCTCTTTTTACCACTTTTTACTTCAACTCCACTACTACTCAGAGGTACAAACACTTGTAGGTACTTTTTTTAAAACAACTTGATGTGTTTGTATGATATATATATACTTCTAATATACTCCATTGTCACAAATAGTATGCAGACTTTCTCATTGTTTCGGATCTTGTTTGAAGAAATGTTTGCCGTATGACTTTAAAATGTAATATTTAAAGATCTGATTTGGGTTTTTTGCCGGATCTCTTGCAGCCGAATTGGCTTTTCTTCCAATTATTCTCAATGCAAACAGAAACAAACAATAAGTGTACATGTTAAACACTTTCAAACCCACATAAACCCGACACAGCAGCATACAAACAGACAATAACAATTGCTGCCCTGTATGCACGAGGGAACAAGCTGATAATACTCTTACCTAAATACCATCTTGAACTCAGGACTTGTATTTGTAATAGAGTACTTTCTTTTGTATTACTACTTTTACTTAAGTATAGTATCTATATACTTCCTCCACTGCTGTATGTATTATATCCAGCTTAACGCCACATGGACCTTGTTGATTCTGCTGCAGGAAATCAGGGCGTTGTGTCCCTGCATGCCTCATAGTATGGGTGGAGAGACTCTGTTGATGGAGCTCTGGAGGTGGAGGAGGCCGGTTGGTTTTCACCCAGGCAGCGGAGCCCTTTTGTGGGGCAGGAATGTGCCGTGCGTGCCTCTCAGCTGGTTCCCCCCCCAGCAGGGCACGTTAGCACGCAGCCACCGCAAATTGCTTGCACATTTTTCACACATAGTAACGTGCTGGTTTGTAAACTCGGAGAAGTGCAACCAACCGACTTCTGGAGGTCTTTACGCATCACTGGCACCCCCAAAATGTACTTTTTCCACCCTGTCTTTTTCTAAGGATTAACACGACACAATGATACTTTGATGAGGATTGTTCTTGCAATACAGCAGCTCCATTTACAACATCAACAAGGAAACGTGGTTAGGAGAAACGGCCATTTAACATACCTTTACAATCACTGAAGACAACATGTTTCAAGACCCTTTAACGTACATTTGATTTGCAATTAATTTCAGGAATGACTACAAATTACTTGCAGATTTTTCACACATAGTAACGTGCTGGTTTGTAAACTCGGAGAAGTGCAACCAACCGAGTTCTGGGGATCTTTACGCATCACTGAGTGTGGGGTGTTTGAACGTACTTTCCCCCTCTTGTCTTTAAAATACAATCATGTGTCTGACCCCTGAATTATTCCAACGATTAACATGGATTTCTCAATACGATGACACTTTATTATCTGGAATTGTTCTTGCAACACAGCAGCTCCATTTGCAACATCAAGAAGTACAAATATTTAAGGCAAGAAATGAGGAAACATTACATAACAATCGCTGATGTTCAAGACCCTTGAGCGTACATTTGGTTTGCAATGTAACTGCGTATTTAACTTCAGGATTGACTACAAATTGCTTGCAGATTTTTCACACATAGTAATGGGGGAAGTGCAACCAACCCTGTTCTGGGGGTGTTACGCATCACCTGCCCCCCAAAAAATGACTCAGAGCGTGGGGTGTTTGAACGTACTTTTCCCCTCTGTCTTTAAAATATAATCATGTGTCTGAACCCCTGAAATGTTCTCATGGTTATCATGTGGGCTGACACGGTATGAGGACACTTTGACGGGAATTGTTATTGCAACACAGCAGCTCCATTAGCAACATCGAGTAGTACAAATATTTAAGGCAAGAAACAAGGAAACATTACATAACAATCTCTAAAGACAACATGTTTTAGACCCTTTAGCGTACATTTAATCCGGGGTTAAACTCTTTAAGATTGGCTACAAATTGCGTGCAGATTTTTGAGGTGCTGGTGTGTCCAGCCAGCGCTATGTGAGTTCTTTCCGCATCACTAGCACCCCCAAAATGACTCAGAGTGTGGGGTGTTCAAAAGTACTTTTCCCCCCCCTGTCTTTAAAATATAATCATGTTTTGTTTCCCCAGAATATTTCTAATGATTGTCTGGGGGCTTACACGGCACTATAATACTTTTCTGGGAATTTGTATTGCAACACAGCAGCTCCATTTGCAACAACAAGGCATCGTCTCTTGATTTTTATGCATCACCTGACCCCCAAAATGACTCAGTGTGTGGTGTGTTATGATGTCTGTATTTTAAATATAAACATGTGTCTATCACCTGAGTAAGTAAGAAACCTAAATGATTACACGATACCAGAATCAGAAGATCTTTATTGTCCTTGTACTCAACGACATTTCACAGACGTCTGAGGCAAGAGGTAAATTAAATGTTAATTAAATGAACACATTTGACTGCTCAGGACATATGTTGTTGGCAAGCCTTAAGCACTGTGTGTTACTTCAGGCACTAGCTTTGATATTAAAACAACAGCAAGCTAGAGAAGATGTCAGGATCCACTTCACTGCAACGTCCCATCTTCTAGACCCCTAAATGGCTATTTCATAAAGGTAGAAACTATAGGGCTGCAGGAAGTGTAAAAAATAACTAGTTGCAGTAGTTTTGACTCATATTGCAGGTGCGATATGATTCGTGATATCAGAGGGATTCATCATTTCTGGAACCTTATCATCGAAAAGTATGTTAAAATGACCATAGTGTGATTATTAGCTCGAGAATACATTCAGATATTTTCCGCCCTTTTTTAATCATAAAAACATAATCGGGTCTGTAGACATGACTCCATTTGTCCAAGTACGTCAAAAGGCCGTTTTTTCTTTGCTTCACTGAACCCTAATGTTCTGGATCTACTGAACTTAGTTTTTTTAGCTTCATACTTCTATGGCTTTTTCTCGTTATATGGAATATACTGTATAATATATATAAGATATGATATAAGACACGTTTTGTCTTAACCACATTTTGTCATAACTGCATTTTTTGGATGCTGCACTTGTCCAAAATGCCATTTCGAGTAAAACTGCGATTGAATGTTAGAGTTTTTTATGAAACGAGACCAGTTTTGGAGAACATACCCACATAAACCAAGCAGTAAATGTCCTCTTGCATCTTTCCACTCTGAATAAGTGAATCTGCATCTCCTCCCCCACGGTTCTGGCTCCGGGCTGGGGTCAGAGGTCGGGGGGAGGTGGGGTCGGGATCTGTCCGGGGTCGGGGACTCTGGGCTGGGCAGGAGAGGAGCTGATGAAGGGCCCGGCGGCTCCGAGGCCCTCAGGTCAGCCGGACCAGCGTTTAATTGGTCTAACGAGAGGCAGCGTTGGATAGGTCGGAAACACAGGGCATTGTGGGTCAGGAACAGAAAGGGCTGCAGTTTTTGAACTTGACTTAAGTTAAAGATATTATTAGTGATGTGGGAAACCTTTAAAAGGGTTAAATCAATTAGGTTTTCATTATTTGGCTTGATTTGGAGAACATTTTTTCTTCAAAAGTCATGAGGGAGTGTAATAGTTTTGGCATAGGTTTATTTTGATGCAAGTACTTGTAGTTAATATCTTGAAGGCAAGCCCTTTAATTGAGTATTTTAGCATAAAAGTACTTCTTCCACCTCTTTTCAAAAGTCAGACACCGTTGCCTGAATAACAACTAAAGAGATCTAATATCCCAGGGGTTTTAATTTATTTGATTTGACTGCCTTTTACGTTTTAAATTGTTCTTATTTAACATAATTATTTGCACCATTGACGTATCATGCAAAAATATCGAGTGTATAGCATATATTTCCTGATCATTAACAGACTGACATTCATGTAGCTCTGCAGTGTTTCACAATAAAGTGGCTGTAAACGGAATATTATAAGACCAGTTAAATTACAATATTGTGTCAATATCGATATTTTCATTAACATTTTGATTTTTTTGGTGGAGTTAATTATAAGCATGCAGTAAAATAAGATCAATTAAAGTTGATAACCCCCCAGTTTATTAGCTGTTTTTACCGACAGCCCCTCTCCGTGCTGCAGAGCTTGGCAGCCCCTAATGAAGCCCCTGTTTCCCGGAGTAAAAGCCTTTCTCTCCTGAAAGAGTTAATCTGAAGTTGGCAGCCAACTCTCTCAGACGTGCGGAGAATAAAAAAATAAAGGCTTCAAAATCATTCCTTTTGTCTCTGTTTAAATCGAGCTGGACTGTTTTATGCATCACTTTTCCAAAATGCAATCGACGCTTTTGCAACAGAACAAGGGGCGTAAAAATCACAATCACCAAAATACCATAACGGCATGATCATTAAACCTACGTAATTAAGCTATTTGTTTGAAAAAGGCACGATTTGTGGTGTTTTTAATAAGAGGATAAGACACAAAAAGGTCCAGACTTTAACACCTATAATATTGAATATGTATTCATGCGTCCTCCGGGTCATGCAAGGCCTGACACGTTCATCCACTCGGTAGAAAAACATTTTAGACAGATTTTTCCATGTGTTTCGTTTTAATCGACATCGGGTTTTAGTTTCGATGCCAGCCACTCTCTTTTTTAATTTCCATGTTATTCCTGGCACCCTCCGTCCATGATGTCTTCACTCTTTTTTATTCATATTTCAAGAAGAGAGAGGAAGCGTGATGGCGCATTTGTAATAGTTTGGCTGAGTGTTCCCGTCTTATTAACGGATCATATGTGTGGGAACGAGCAGAGGAACATGTAATAAAGGACTTTAAACGGGTGAGTTTATTAGAGAGGGTTTTATTGATCACTTACAGGCCCAATAATCCACATCGTGTTGACGGGACGCTGTTTTATCTCTGGGGCTTTTACGGTGAAAATATAACATGCCGGAAACGCGATTTTGTTTGTGGGGCACGCGAACCACTATTCCGTGCACGTGTGGAAATATCATTAAGTAAACAGCGACAGATAATTCGAAACAAACCCAAATTAAAGCTGGAGGCCTTCATTTAATTCCCAGGTGAGATTATGACTTGCTTTGACAGCATGAATAAGGTTTTAATAAAGCAAAGTTAGTGTGACAGTTAGTACAGAGGAGACATGCACATATAATTTCACCCACAGAGGCTCTGGATGTTTCCACTGCCTCCAGAAACAATCTGCATAACAGTTATTCCGGGATGCTTTGAGTCCCTTTTCTCTGCATGTGGAAGGCAAACAGCATAGCTAAGGAAAATGACTTAAACCCCCTTGTAGTCAAATTGCAGTGACATGTGAATGCTGCTTTATTTGCATTTTGGCAGGGTCACCCAGAGAGACTTAATGTGAGCAGCAGACACACAGGAGACGCGATCAAGTGTTTGTGTGAATTGCAAAAGAAATCCTTTATCCTTTATTTGAGTAAAAGTAGAAATACTCTCTGGAAATACTCACAAATACTCCGTTACTTGAATAGAGAAACACATTAGCTAAGTGTATCAAAAGTAAAGGTACGTATGCAGACGGGCTCCTTCCACAGTATTTTAATATGATAGAATATATATATAATCGTGTTTTTATCACAAAAAAATAGATGTTATCATTGTAGGTTGTCAATATTAGATACTTTCATTGTAATAATATGAATTTATTATGAAGAAAGTAGTAACTATGAGTGTTAAATGAGTAAAAAGTACAATATTTGCAGTGTTTTAGAAGTATAAATTAGCATCAAATAGAAATACTTTGGTACAACTTTCTCAAATGACTACCTAATTATAGTCCTTGAGTTAATGTACCTTCTTCCACTGCTATTGCAGGTGTTGATGGGTAAATAACTATATTTATCTCTTCACACACACACACACACACACACACACACACACACACACACACACACACACACACACACACACACACACACACACACACACACACACACACACACACACACACACCACAACAAGCTTTCCTTTGTGTGGAGGTGTGTGTCCGCTGTGTTAACAGATGATGGCTGTGAGTCGGTGTTTCATTTCAAGATGAAGCTGAAATATATTTGCGATTGTCGTGCGGTCGGGATGTTTATTAGTGAGAGAATAGAGTGGGTATTGTTCGGGTGTGCATTGTTTGCATAATGCCATGTCGCTTTGGTGAGAGGAGAAGGTCAATAACCTCGGTCATTATTTAAAGACTTACACTTCCTTGGCATAAGCTCTGGCTTTTCTCTTTGGCAGTTTGTCATGTTCTTAGAGCTGCAGATAACCATCGTTTTCATTATAGTTTATCTGATGCTTACTATCCCGATTTATCATTTTGTCTATATAACGTCGCACACTGTGCCTATACGGATTGTCCAGGTGCTCACTTTTGTGTGAAACAAGGCCAGGAACGCATCAGATCTGAATGGATGCTTTTGCTTAGAAATAACGGTAACGGCAGGCTTTTAATCAAAACAGTTGCCAGTGTATTTTCTGCTGTTGGAATAATGGACTGCTATTTCAATTAGTCTGTCCATTATCTTCTTTGTAATCGGTTGGTGGTGTTCGAACAACATTCAGTGTTTCCCAAAGCACAAGAGAACGTCCTCAAATGTCCCGTCCACAACTTGGTAGTTTACTGTCATTAAAGAATAAAACAACACAGAAAATATTCACATTCAAGCGGCTCCAGACAGAGAATTGTAAAGTTTCTTCATTTGAAAAATTACCTGATTAGCAATTAATGTAATAAAGGATTTCAACCAATGGATAGAATTTGAATTGCTTGTTTTGTGACCATCCGTCCTCAACAGATACTCAGTTTTGTATCACACACGGCAAAGGAAAACACAAAATGATTGTTGAGACGTCGAACCTAGAAACCAGTTTGGTGTGTTTGCTTAACGGTCGGTCGATTAATTAAAATAGTTGCCGTTAAATGTTCTGTTGATGGAATAATCCGGTTGCTCTTAATCGGTCCAGTAATTTCTTTATTAATTGGTTAGTGGTTTGGCCATGACGTGTCAGAAACTGGTGAAACATGTTGATCAGTGTTTCCCAAATGTCTTCTTTTGATATTTAGTTTACTGTCATACAGGAGTTTAAAAAAGCAGTCTTTGGTCGCATTTTCAAGGTCCATACGATACTCGAAAACTCACCACATTTTGGGACGGGTGAAAATTCAATTTAAGGCAAAATATCAAATGTTTCGTACTTTAACAAACTCCTCCCAGAGATTTGATCAGATTGACTTCAAATTTGGTCCGTAGCATCTCAACACCTGACAGATATCAAAATCCTTTTTTTTCGTCTTAATTTCTATTGGCTAATGGTTTGGTTGATAACATTTCAAAGCCTAAGATCACGTCCTTCACTGTCTTCTTTTGTCTTCAACCCAAAGATATTCAGTTTACCGTCTTCAAAGGTGTAAAGAAACTAGAAAATGTTGATAAATCTTTATGGTTATACCAGGCTGCCATCTTTGAATGCAACCCTAAATCCGAAACTCATTGAATTATAACTTTTGTATTATTCATGCCAAAGGAAAGCAGCAAATCCGCATTGTTGTGAAGCGGGAACCCGGACACTAGTTTGGTATTTCTTCTTTAAAAATGTGTCGATTATCCAAATAGTTGCAGTCTATTTTTTGGTTAATCGACTAACCCGATCAGCTCTACTCCCTCCACTCCATTTATTGTTAATGGATCAAGTCCTAGATGATATCGTAGAGGTCTGTCGCCTTGTTTTGTTTTCGCCTAAGATACAACTCCGTTTTATTTATTTAGTTTGGAGCCCAGAGCCTCTTTGGTGTGATTCAGCAGCACTTTAGCTCCAGACTCTCTGTCTGTGTGGCAGGTGCGACTCTGAATGACACGACGCCACAACGAGGCAACATGGCAGCCGTCGCCAAAACCCTTTAGGGGGGTCGGTGTTCCGAAGAATTGGATTTCGTGTGAGACGTCAAACACTCAATACTGAATGTCCTCTTCCAATATGAGAGTCCACATGATAACAAAGGTATCCCAACTGCAGCTGTGTTCATGACAGGATGTATGATTACCTAGAAGAGCATCAGGACTG
>NW_022987438.1:260202-297178 GCF_902827165.1 Trematomus bernacchii
ACTCTCATATTTCCAGACGCTTGGACTTTCCTAAATGTGCATTTTTTTGGGGTTAATATTCCAATTACCTTCCCTTCCACTTTGCTTCATCATAGAGGAATCTGCACGTTACCTCAGTCTGCCTCCGAGGGTCAGGTGACTGCAGGTGGAGTCATGTGACCTCCCGTACTGTTTCAAGTCTTTAGTCCTCCTCCTTTTTGGCAGGGAGTGTTTACCTCCTGACCCACAATGCACTGGGGCCACCGGCGGCTCAGACTAACTCCTGGAGCCCCGCGGCGGAGACCCCTCTTTACTCACTGCTCTGTGACCGATGTGTGTCACATTTGACTATATACTTTCTCATATTAATATGCAGTATTTTGACAGTTAAATATTATTACTTTTACTCAAATATGAGCACTTTTCTTCACTTCTGTAAATCAGTTTAAATGACTATAAGCATGCAGTCATTTTCTTCGTCTTATCTTAAATAAAATAGCTCTTTACTTTTGTCTTTTCTGCTTGCTCAAAAGGCTTTCGGAGGTGGAAGGCTCTTGATCGGTCTGTTCAACACTTTGCATACAACACTAGAAAGTGTGTGAGAGTTTAAGAGTTAGGAGAAACCTTTAAATAACAAACACAGCTCGTATCGTCTCTGAGCGTCCTGCAGGCTGTGAAGGGTTAACAAGGGGTCACAGGCAGAGGCTCCTTTCTAACCTTTGTGGGGGGGGGGCAGTGTCCCAGTTGTATTCATAGCTCCACGTGTGTCTGTGTGTGTGTGTGTGTGTGTGTGTGTGTGTGTGTGTGTGTTTGTGTGTGTTTGTGTGTGTGTGTGTGTCTTTGTGGAAGCATTCAGTTGCCAGAGGCCTGATGATTGGACCGCGGTCGTCCCCGTGTCACTTCTGTCCCGCTGTCACCAGCTGTGGGAGGGGTGTGTGTGTGTGTGTGTGTGTGTGTGTGTGTGTGGCTGAGGGGTGCGGGGTGTTTCGAGCAGTGTGATTGACAGAACATGAGATGCCACACACACACACACACACACATTCAGGATGTGTCTCTGTCCGCTTTTGTCCAATTATAGTCAGCGAAAGATCAACTTCAGCTGCAAAGCAAAGCTCCACTGACACACACACACACACACACACACACACACACACACACACACACACACACACACACACACACACACACACACACACGGAGACATGTCACAGCAGAGGCACAAAATACTAGAATCTGAACATGACCATACAGCATGTTTAAAACAAAGTGCCACACACACACACACACACACACACACACACACACACACACACACACACACAGCGACCCTAAAGGTGCCTCCCTTCTCCGCACTGATCCGAGCACGTGATGATTATTGGATAATGGCTCAGGGATGTGGAGGAAGTCGGGATCTGATCTCATCCTTTGATCACATTTTGTTCAAATTCAAAATTCAAAGGTTTTATTGTCACATGGACATAAGCTGTAGAAATGGCAATGAAATGATTCTCTGACCCGAGCATGTCCAGACTCCTCCCCCTCCTGGTCGGGGTCGTGTGTGTGTGTTGTTGGAGCGTCTCGTTCCCTATCCGGACGGTTCCAGCATGACTCACGTTTGGACCCGGCTCACACAGCTTTCAGTAGTTAGGATAAAAAGATGTTTCTCTGTAAGACTGCGGCCTCCAAAAAGACATTCATTTAGCCATCAGTGTCACCACCGGCCGGGTAGAATCTCGTTTTAATTGAGGAGAAACAAAGACTGAGAGACTGGACATCTTATCTGCTGCGGCCAATATCCTGCGCTACAAAGAGAGGAACGTTATCTCACAGTGACGTGATGAAGAGGAGGCAGTCCTACGTTACACACTAAGATATATGCCTGGGAGGTGGCGGAAAGAGGATAGGAAGTATGGCTCTGTGTTAGCAGCGAGGCGGACCCAGGTGCCCCTAAAAAAAACCATATTAATGAACCTATTGTGAGTCAGCGATATATGTCATTTATGCTTTTTAAAGAAATGTAATAATTGATGTTATTAATGTATACAGGGTTCTTACATTCATTAAAAACCTGGAAAAGTCATGGAAATTCAAAATGCTAATTCCAGGCCCTGGAAAACAATATTTTTCCCAAAGTTTTGGAAAAGTCATGGAAATGTAACTAAAGTTGCATCAAATATAATTTATATTTTATCTAATCGCCGAAATAGTAATACTATAATGATAATACATACTAGGGCTGTGCAATTAATCGTATTTTAATCTCGATTACGATTTTGGCTTGCAACGATTACGAAAACAATGTAATCGAAATAAAACGGTTATTATTTTTATTAAAAAAAAAAAAAAAAAAATTTTTTATTTTTTTTATTGGTTTTTCAGTTGAATTATACTTAAAGTTCAGGGTAATCAACTGTTAAAAACATACTGTTCACATTTTTTTTTTCAATATATGGATGTTTTCAAAGTAAATGGATAACCGTTTTTAATAATCGTGATATCAATTATTGACCAAAATAATCGAGATTATGATTTTTGCCATAATCGCACAGCCCTAATACATACTGTATCGTATAGTAATGAAACGTAAAATGGCATTTAACTGACGAGGTATTTTGCTGGTGAGAGACTTCAGTTGCTTTAGCGTGTAGAAGCTAGTAAGGCTACTATTTGATTTGTTTTAGCACAACATGTTGCAGACCTTCTTTTCCTGTTCCATGTTAAAATAAACCATTTTCAGTGGTACCGCTGAGACAGTAATGTCTTTGGTCATGGAAAAGTAGGTAAAAGTCATGGAGAAGTCATTGAAAAGTCATTGAAAATCATTGGTGAAAAAGTGTATGAACCCTGTGTATAATCTCGAGGACCGTTCGTACACTTGGAAGCTGTATTTCTAAGGACCCAAGTGGTGCAGTTTGGACACACTTAAACGTTGACTAGAAAACAGAAAAGCTAACATGGCTCCCGCTCAGCAGTCAGCGAGGCTCAGGCCGACTGACCCTAAAATCCCCCCACAACGTACCGATGAGAAACTCTAAACAAAACCATGACTTCTTTTGTATTTACTGTTGACATAGTAAACAAGACAGCGGCCCGGGCACGATGCTACAAATGCACTTAAGCCACTCGTTGCACCTTTGCTTGGATTCGGTCCTGCAGTTGATGGTTTCTGACGTTGAACAGCAAAGCGTCGTCTCAAGCTGTTGCTATCAAACCTACGTAACCAGAGTGTTGCATGCTGGGATACACTTGTTGTTGTTGTTTAATCTGAAGAAAAGTGTCCCATGTGTGGTGGCCATGGCTTTAGCTAAAGGAAATGTGATGCAAGAAGAAGCAGAAACACTGGCGGACTTAGTGTCTGGAGTAGACGGTTAAAAGTTAAGAAACATGTCTCTGGTCTCGTCTTGTTTTGGGGGGGTTGTTGTTCAGAGTGATGGGAGTGATGGGGGGTGTGTGTTTTTGGACGGAGGGCTGGATTGTTTGAGTTGAGAGGGAGGCTCATTCATCTGCTGTGAGAAACACGTCCAACGGAAACTTCCCTACGCTCTGTTGTCGTTTGAAAACCATGTGGCCAATAAAGTTTGAGCTCCCTCTTTGTGACGGGACGGGGACACTTTTTTTAAAACGCTCCGAGGCCCCTGGCTTGGCCCCATTTCAGAGTTTTTGTGTGTGTTGTAAGAGCAGGGGAGTGTGTGGAGTGTAAGGAGTCGCTGGTGGAAGGATTACTCCAACAGCTTCGGAATAAATCTGTATAAAAAAAAACACACACGTCGAACCTCCGTTAGGCGAACTTTCTCCCGCTCCGGAGGTCCGAGCGCTGCTTCACTTTCACGTTAATTATCCAGTTTAGTGAGTCTCTCCGCGGCGGATACACAGAACCTGAGGGTGTGATTGAATTAACGTCTCATTTGAAACAAAGGTCAGGTCTCAGCTCGGCAAATTAAAAAAAGTTCCTCCACGCAGAAACACGGATTAGCTTTATTTCCCAATTTCACTGTACGCTGGGTTTTAATTATTTATGTAATTAAGGTTAATAAATAAATGTTATGGTGTCTCTTTTTTTTGTAATTAAGCAGATCCGCTCACTTTCTCCACACTCGCTTAGTAAAGGGTTCAAACTGAAATTAGAAATGTGTTATATTATCCATTAAAACAACGGTAATTATATATTAAACACATGCAATTAAATAAATAGGCTTTTTATCTATTAGGAAATGACTGAATATATTAATTTTCTGCATTTTCCATCAATTTCTGTGTATTATTTTCCAATAAATGAATGACTATAGGCATTAAAATGATATTGTAAACACATGCAATCATCAAGAAATGACTGCATATATTCATTTTCTGCCTCTAAAATAATATATGTGCACATGTTTCCTCAGTTTCCATGTATTAATATCCCAATTATAAGCATTCAAATGACATAACTGATATGGGAAACACATGTATTTAATTATAAATGGATTTTTCTCATCGGTTCACATTATATCTTCAGTTTCTGTGTTTTATTTTCCAATAAATTAATTATTATAAGCATTAAAATTATATAGTTAACACATGCATTTATTCATTTATTATTTTATAAACTGATTTGTCTCATAGGTTCACGTTGTCTCTTCAGTTTCCGTGTGTTATTTTGCTCTCTGATCCGGTTTCATCGTGTTGTCTCTGTACGGACGCCAGGACTGAAATCTGTGTGTTCCCTTAAACACATCTCGGTACAGGAGAGAGAGGAGGGGGGGGCTTTCCATTTCCCTGAGCCTACGGGCAAAAAGGTCAAGAGAAAGCAGAGCGTCTTATCTGGGTCGCCTCCCAGAACGCCAGGTTCTGATTGGTCGGTTCGCGCCTCGTCCAGTGGAGCAGAGCCGGGGAAAACCGCCTTGGATTCAGGAACGCTGTTTCAACACGGGGCGGAAACCCCTCCGTGTCTGTGGGGGTTTCATTTAAGAGCTTCTCATTTAAATATACAATTAGAAATATGATATGCAACCACAGGTGTGAATACAAAGGTAACATATATATGTATATGAACACAAGAAATACAATTATTCAATAAAATACAATTAATGCATATTTTCAGAAACATCTCCAATAAAATATCTAATAAAATACAAATATTTAAATAAAGTTAAATTGAAAATGTGCAGAAAAAAATCTATAAAAACAACATCTACGAAATAATATAATATTTATAATAATATTTCATTAAAATAAATATAATTAAAATGATAATAAGGAATACATTGATCTCTCCTTTAATTAGCTTTATCTATTCTCTCGTATAATGCTGCAAACAAAGAGGTGTGTGTGTGTGTGTGTGTGTGTGTGTGTGTGTGTGTGTGTGTGTGTGTGTGTGTGTGTGTGTGTGTGTGGTGTGTGTGTGTGTGTGTGTGTGTGTGTGTGTGTGTGTGTGTGTGTGTGTGTGTGTGTGTGTGTGTGTGTGTGTGTGTGTGTGTGTGTGTGTGTGCGTGCGTGTGCGTGTTGAGTCGGGGGGGGGGGGGGGGTCTGGCTGGCATCGTTTCCCCTCGGCTCGTTCAGGATCTGCCAGCTTTCAAACATCAGAGTCTCTGCCAACTCCTGATCCTTTCTCCTCTCATTTTAACGTCTCCCCCCCCCCTCCTCCAAATATACATATATTTATATATATCCGTGTTCTCACTTCAGGTCCCTGAACGCCCCGCCGACGTCTTTACATTACGTCTGATTTTATGACACCTTGAATAAAGCGCTTTCCCAGACTTTAATGAGACATATTTTCCAGCCGTGGTGGATTCAGGTCCAACACAAAATGGAGGATATAGCGGCGCTCCTCCCCGATCACAGGAGGCTTTACACTGTCCGTAATATGCCGTGTATCTCTTCACATCCCTCTTTCATCAACTTGTATTACTCGAGGGTATTTCATTTACATCCGTACGTTGTCATGCCTTCAAAGTATGTTGTCGTTGGAGGAGACTTTAATTTCACTGAAGCTTTTGTGCATATAATAAATAAAGGTGTTGAATGTTAAATATAAAGGGATACGTATAAACACGGCTGGATGATATGTCTTTTTATGCAAACCTCATTTCTGATTCTTTTCGCTAGATGTCTTCATGTTGTCTTTATTGGCAGAGCAGGGAAAGATAGTCAGGATTAAGGACGGATATTTCTTTATTTTAAAAGACAGTACAAATGACATGAGGACATTCTTACACAATGGTCGTTGTTGTCCCCTAAATACATTCATTCATGTCTTTAGTGGACTTTAAAAGGACGTCTTCATTGATTATAGTAATGATAATAAATGACAAGAGAATAGGTAAAGGGGGGTGAGACGCGTAAATGCGGCTTGGATTTGAACCCATTATATTTCACGGTGTTATATATAAAATGTTGTCGTGGAAGAAGTTGCTTTTTATCAAAGATTATTTTTTTGGTCACCAGTATTGGAGAAACTAAGTTAAAAGGGTGGAGGTTAAGGGGGATGAGACGCTCAAATGTGGCTTGGATTTGAACCCATTATATTTCACGGTGTTATATATAAAATGTTGTCGTGGAAGAAGTTGCTTTTTATCAAAGATTATTTTTTTGGTCACCAGTATTGGAGAAACTAAGTCAAAAGGGTGGAGGTAAAGGGGGATGAGACGCGTAAATGTGGCTTGGATTTGAACCCATTATATTTTAGGGTATAGTAATAAAATGTGGAAGAAGTAGATTTTTCGTAATGATTATTTTTGGTCAAAATCTTTGGATAGACTAGGTTAACATGTGTGTTCTATTCTCTACGTATTACTCCTACACTTATCTAAACTTATCTTATCTTAAAAGGTGGAGGTAAAGGGGGATGAGACGCTCAAATTTGAACCCTGGTCCTCCACAGCGGGGCCTGACTGACGGCTTTTAGAGTAAATGAACGTCATGTTTTGTTCTTTACTCGGGAACGAGGTGCCGTTAGTGATGGTTTGGGGGGGGGGGGAACGCTAAATACTGGGTGTGGGGGGGGGGGGGGGCTGGAATTACTCAATAATGATCAGAAAATTAGAGCCATTATTGAGGCAGAGTAAACAGGCCTCTCTGAGTGTGAAAGGGCCCATTCAGGAGCCTTTCTTCCCTTTCATGGATCCACCGGGGCCTCGAGAGCCCCCCCCCCCCTTTGTTCACTGGGATAACAGAGTGAATATATGGGGGTGGGTGGGGGGGGGGGCGGGAGTTGGGGGGTCCCAGGGTGAAGCCTGGTATGGAAGAAAGCTGATTATATGTCTTTGAATCTGCTTTATTTCACACTTTTAATGGAAAATATAGCTTTTTTTAGTCAGATTAACTTCAGAAACGTTGATTGATTGTATTTTAACCCAAATTTGATCAAAATTGCAATATGGACGACATCCTAATCGAGTAATATTTGGTAACGCTAACCTATGTGATAAACATAAGTATTGTGGAGCTGCAGAGAAACAATGTTTGATAATAGGAATGACGTTTCCAAAATGACCGTTCCCTCGAATACCTCGAATCATATCGCTTTCGCAAAATCAGACACAAAAATTCACTTTTCCAATTTTACAGCCGTAGAAAATGTAGTTATTTTGGCACTTTTTGAAACTTGTATTAGTAACTTGTCTTAGTTTAGAGATTTTGATTGTGTGTGAGTGTTTCTGTGTGTCTCGTTATCACCACTTATAAAAGCTTACACTTAACTGGGGAGGAGGGGGGGGGGGATATTCCAATTCCAATTAATAGCGACTACATTTAACACATTTGCGCAGTCAAACACTGAAGTGGTCGCATTAGCACCTCGTTAACACGCGTTTCACATTACTACCCTCAAGATGTGACGATAATAATAACTATAACAAAGTATTCTGAAGCTATTTCAATGATAACACCTTTGATTAACGATAAGAAATACTCACAAGTCCTAAGCAAGAACTTTACTGTGCAGTACGGAAAATAGCACCAATCCCAGGAAATATGAGATTGCTTTGATTGTAGCTTGGATATGGTAGAAAAAAAATAAGCTTCTGAGTGATTCCTGACGTCTACATTTGGTTTTTTAATGTATGATTTGACACCAAGATCTGCAAGTAAAAGTGATTTTATGGCAAAAATGACATCATTGGTGGCCTTTTTGAGTATTGCCGCCATGTTGGACTTTCCGGTTGCTTTTTCAACACCTCAACGGAGTTTATGTTCCAATTTCAACCCATTTCTTTAAATATTTAGTGGTATTTTCAGTAATCTGCAGCACTACAAGTAGCTGGCAATACATGTATTATCTACTAGTGATGAATTTTAGATGCAGCCATTTTTCTTGCTGTTTCTTTACCCATCTATCACAGCTCATTTGGACGTCCCTCAGCTCTGCCTTCACTTATCTTTGTCTCATGATTGATTTAAAAAGTTCTCAGGTCTCTTTCCTCCTGAGGACTTTCTCCGTCGGGCTCTGGGCTCTCGCTCAAAAAGATATATTTAAAAAAAAAAAACACCTTCACTTTCTCCGTCTGTTTGCTTTTCTTATGCACGGCCAGGTCCGTTTCACAAGGCGTGATTTTTGGACGGCAATGTTCTCATTATTCCCGTCGACTGTCAGCAGATTCAGATTCAGACTCATTTGAATTCTTATTGGCAGCTGCGATGCATACATTTCACAAAGGACGGGAAAACAACACCGAGTTTTATTTCTGGCTCCCTGGTGAGCAATAGAGATACGGAAGAGATTACCAGGGAAGAAGTTTATGAAATTACATTGTTTGTTTGTGATTTATCTTTCAGAATAACACATGTCCAATATTATGTGTTTTATATCATGAAGAAAAGCTGTGGAGACACTACTGTATCTAGAAAGGCGGAAGAATTTAAAGAGTCCTCTCCTGCTGATGTTCAGGTGTATATCAGTATGTAGTGTCTCTACTTTAAAGAGTCCTCTCCTGCTGATGTTCAGGTGTATATCAGTATGTAGTGTCTCTACTTTAAAGAGTCCTCTCCTGCTGATGTTCAGGTGTATATCAGTATGTAGTGTCTCTACTTTAAAGAGTGCTCTCCTGCTGATGTTCAGGTGTATATCAGTATGTAGTGTCTCTACTTTAAAGAGTCCTCTCCTGCTGATGTTCAGGTGTATATCAGTATGTAGTGTCTCTACTTTAAAGAGTCCTCTCCTGTTGATGATCAGGTGTATATCAGTATGTAGTGTCTCTACTTTAAAGAGTCCTCTCCTGCTGATGTTCAGGTGTATATCAGTATGTGGTGTCTCTACTTTAAAGAGTCCTCTCCTGCTGATGTTCAGGTGTATATCAGTATGTAGTGTCTCTACTTTAAAGAGTCCTCTCCTGTTGATGATCAGGTGTATATCAGTATGTAGTGTCTCTACTTTAAAGAGTCCTCTCCTGCTGATGTTCAGGTGTATATCAGTATGTGGTGTCTCTACTTTAAAGAGTCCTCTCCTGCTGATGTTCAGGTGTATATCAATGCTTTGAAACCCTGAAGGCACATAAATAGGTCAACGTGTTGCCATGGCCACGTCCCGGTGTGACTTACCTTTCCTGGGCGACGTCCAGAGTGTGTGTGTGTGTTCCAGAGAGTGTGTGTGTGTGTGTGTGTGTGTGTGTTCCAGAGAGTGTGTGTGTGTGTGACCTGGTTGGCAGGGTGAGCGTCACTCAGAGGAATCAGATCACTTTCACTCTAAACAGGGTTTCCCCACACACATATCAGACAGGAAGAGCATTGAGATGGTAGAAAAACTGTCAATAAAAGTAGAAGTACTCAGATCTTGTACTTGAGTAGAAGTAGAAGTACTCAGATCTTGTACTTGAGTAAAAGTAGAAGTACTCAGATCTTGTACTTGAGTAAAAGTAGAAGTACTCAGATCTTGTACTTGAGTAAAAGTAGAAGTATTCAGATCTTGTACTTGAGTAAAAGTAGAAGTACTCAGATCATGTACTTGAGTAAAAGTAGAAGTACTCAGATCTTGTACTTAGTAAAAGTAGAAGTACTCAGATCTTGTACTTGAGTAAAAGTAGAAGTACTCAGATCTTGTACTTCAGTAAAAGTAGAAGTACTCAGATCTTGTACTTGAGTAAAAGTAGAAGTACTCAGATCTTGTACTTGAGTAAAAGTAGAAGTACTCAGATCTTGTACTTGAGTAAAAGTAGAAGTACTCAGATCTTGTACTTGAGTAAAAGTAGAAGTACTCAGATCTTGTACTTGAGTAAAAGTAGAAGTACTCAGATCTTGTTCTTGAGTAAAAGTAGAAGTACTCAGATCTTGTACTTGAGTAAAAGTAGAAGTACTCAGATCTTGTACTTGAGTAAAAGTAGAAGTACTCAGATCTTGTACTTGAGTAAAAGTAGAAGTACTCAGATCTTGTACTTGAGTAAAAGTAGAAGTACTCAGGTCTTGTACTTGAGTAAAAGTAGAAGTACTCAGATTGTGTACTTGAGTAAAAGTAGAAGTACTCAGATCTTGTACTTGAGTAAAAGTAGAAGTACTCAGGTCTTGTACTTGAGTAAAAGTAGAAGTACTTAGATCTTGTACTTGAGTAAAAGTAGAAGTACTCAGGTCTTGTACTTGAGTAAAAGTAGAAGTACTTAGATCTTGTACTTGAGTAAAAGTAGAAGTACTCAGGTCTTGTACTTAAGTAAAAGTAGAAGTACTCAGATTGTGTACTTGAGTAAAAGTAGAAGTACTCAGATCTTGAGTAAAAGTAGAAGTACTCAGATCTTGTACTTGAGTAAAAGTAGAAGTACCAGAGTGTAGGAATACTCTGTTACAGTACAAGTCCTGCATTCAAAATGTTCCTCAAGTGAAAGTAGAAAAGTATTCTCATCAAAATATAGTGAAAGTAGCGACAGTAAAAGTAGTCATTGTGCAGATTGGTCCATTTCAGAATAATATATATGATATGTTTTATAATGATTGATCATGAAAGTGTTCTCAAAGCTGGTAAAGGTGCAGCTAGTTTGAATGACTTTGTATACTGCAGGGTAGCTTGTGAATTTACTCCAGGTGGAACTAAAGTCTGATTTAACACTTGATTATATTTCACATCATTCATCCACATCTGTGAAGTAACTAAAGCTATTAAATACATGTAGTGGAGGAAAAGTACACCATTTACCTCTGAACTGTAGTGGAGTAGAAGTACACCAGTTACCTCTGAGTAAATCTCCTTAGTTAATTTACACCACTGCTGTTGAGGTATTGTATAAGTATGTTACTTAAGTATACAGTCTGTGTACTTTACAGCTGGATAAATCTCAGTTTCAGAGGTTTGTATTCCTCGGAGGATATTAGATGTTCTCATACTGCTGATATACTGTTCTGGATATAAAACACTTGTCGTTGGACGCCGACCAACTCCGACATATGAAGATGTCGAACTGTAATTCAGAGCCGTTTCTCTCCTTAATGTTATTCACACATTTTGTCAGGCTTACTTCAGTCCGGGGGGATTACAGGCGTTTCATTCGCTAAGCACACATTAAGATGGCAGCTCAGATATAATGCACAGCTTTCTCCAACATGTATTCCCTGCTTCAGGTCTTCTTCTTTCTGAGTTCTATAACACAAAATGGAGAATAGTTATAAAGTGGTCGTCTGTTTACTTCAGATCGAGGTCAAATAAACACACAAACGTATTTATCATAAAGTGTGTAGTTATTTCGCCATAAGATTAAAAATAACAAATAATAATGTGGTGACAGATTGCACCAAGTGAAGGACCAGTGAGCGGGGGGTTTGTTTATCCTCTGACCCCCCCCCACTCTAATCACAGCTGGGTTCATCAGCGCTCATTCTCATGCTGTTAATGTGGTGGCATCAGGTGTGTGTGTGTGTGTGTGTGTGTGTGTGTGTGTGTGTGTGTGTGTGTGTGTGTGTGTGTGTGTGTGTGTGTGTGTGTGTGTGTGTGTGTGTGTGTGTGTGTGTGTGTGTGTGTGTGTGTGTGTGTGTGTGTGTGTGTGTGTGTGTGTGTGTGTGTGTTGGGTTCAGGTGCAGCGGGGACACTCTGTGTTTGTTGTTGCTCGGCCTGCTTCTACTGCACACATGATACACTCTCAACACACACACAAACACACACAAACATACACACACACACACACACACATACTTCACACACTTCACTCCGGTGGACTTAAAGGGAGCCACCGGGGATCATAGGCTTTGTCTTTATCGTTTCATATTTATAAAATAATAAAGGGGGGATGGGTGAATGATAACAATATATATGGAGTATTTAAACGTGACTCCATTTGTCCAACTGGGCGTCACTTTAGTCTCAGGTTGTGTGGGGAAAAACGACTAAATGCAATTTGATATAACACCTTGAATTCCTCTGTAAAAATTAAAAAAAACTAAGGACAACTCAAAATGTCAAGTGTCTGCACTAGATTTTTGAGCTTTAAGACAAACTAAAACTCTTAAGTTGAAAGAAAAACTGCCTTTATCTGAGCCAACGTGTTATCTTTTATTGAGAGATATGTAACGTTTTGAGTTCTGGATACTAAGAATGCCGAGAAAGTAAAAGTTGTTCCGACTTATTATGTTTTTGGTTCAGATTAAGAATGAATTTCTTCACCTTCTTTGTGTAGTAGATGCACAAAAGCCCTGTCATTCATATTAAGAATGTAACGTCAGTGCTTCGTTCATACAACGTTTTCCGGCTTGAAGCGTTAGCTCATGTTCAAGGCAGCTAATGCATCGGTAACGGCCAGGCTACGGTGCCACATTAATCAACTCACAACCAACTGGATCATTTACATAATTACTGTCATGCTACTGTTTCAGAGTTTCAGTACAATATTCAAACTAAGTGCTCGCTTTGAGGAGGATACAGTCAAGTTAAGAACAGCAGAGACATGTGGGAGAATGAGAGCGTAGATCAAGACCCCTGCAGATGTTCATCGGAGACCCCGTTCTTTGGCGGAAACAGAACCTATATTTTTAAAGTTATGCCAATTCAACTTGTGAAATGAGACAAACTTTAGGAATGTATCTGGGCTAATGATCACAATTAGACTTTTTAAAAGCTATATTCCTTAACCGCTATCCCTCTGAGACGCAGCCATGGAGCTAATAATGCTCTTGGCCTTTTGTGCGGTAAAGTTTGATCGGTGTATTATCAGACGTGGGACCACCGTGCTGTTGCTTGAGTCTGGTTCTCCACTTAAATGCAGCCCTAACACACACACACACACACACACACACACACACACACACACACACACACACACACACACACACACACACACACACACACACACACACACACACACACACACACACACACGGCGATAGTGAAGGTAATCCAAGCCTCTGTGTTTATTTTAAGAGCTGATGATGATCTGGAGATGGCCATTAAAAGCAGAGGGCGAACAATTTAAGAGCCGTAAATCTTAACGGAGGAGAGGAATGGGTGTGTGGGCGGGAGGTGGAGGGAGGGGGGGGGGGGGGGGGGGGGGGGGGATTGGGCTTTACTGCCACTCAGATGAAAAATACTCCAGATGAATTGGAGCAATCTGGCCTCCATTCTGCGGTTAGATGTCTATCTGCGGTTTTGGCCCTGAAAGCATCTCCAGTCCCTTTTTTAAAATCGTAGTTTACTTTCCCCTTCGGCTGGTCAAACAGACCCGAACAGGACACCATTCAGACCGCAAAAGAGTCGGGAATCGTCCCATTATTCCCACTATACCTTGAGACACCGTCGTTTTTGTCCACCAGGTCCACAACACACAGGCTAATGTGATAACTCCAAGGTGTTTGGTTTTTCATCCATTCTATAATAGACAGAAAGATGGATTCAGACTGCCCAGTTCTTGGAGCTACATTAGGAAACCCTTATGGTAATAACTGTGGTTATAACAGTAACCTAAAGATGGCTGATGTTTCACAGTCTTTCAGCAAACTCCACCGCCACTACTTGTGAAAAAAGCTGACAAATGACTGTTCACCATGTTTGACCAATGTCTACCGTTACCTGAGTAAATGGAAATACTGTTGAGTAGTACCACGTGTTCATTGAAATTGAGTAAATAATTTCCAAAAAGCTTAAGGCAGGGGTGTCAAACTCAAATACACAGTAGTCGAGGGCCGGACTGGTTCAATGTTTATTGCAAAACTTATTGAAATGAACTTATTGCACATATTAAACCTGGAACTAACAAAGCTTAAATTATTGCCTATAAAAACAACATTAAATAATCAGTTAAGGCTCTATCTGCAGATTTTCCAGAGTCATTTCTTATGATTACATTTCTCCACAGGCCAACAACAGCTTCAAAAAAACTATTTCCCTCAAAGAGAAAACCAAACATGCCCTGTTGTCGTGAGAGAAAGGAAACATCCATGTAAACTCAGTGTGCTGCTCTGTGATGCTAGTTCAAGCCAGATACTTGGCATCTCATCTTGGGTGCAAGTTCATCAATGTTTGGGGTCAGGCTCTGAGCTGAGGAGACCCTCAGGATTGAGTGAAGGTGTGCGTGCAATATACCAGCGGGCCAGATCTAATAGTAATTAAAAATGATCTTGCAGGCCGAAATTAAATCCACCAAGGGCCTGATTTGGCCCCCGGGCCTTGAGTTGACACATGTGGGTTAAAGTAATGGAATAATTTAAAAGTAATGGATAGAGTATTTGTAAGGGTAAATAAGCTAGTAGTATTGACAAATATTTCTTGACTAAAAGTAAAGAAAAGGATAATCAGTGTAAATAGTTAGCAAACAGTGATGGATAAGTCATACATCTACCCAACGGTAGTCGATAACACCTTGAGATAGATAACTAAAAGTAACAGATAATCAGTTTAAGCAAGTAGCTAAAGCAATACATAAACAGTGAAAATAGTTGGCCAACAGTAATTGATAAACATTAGTTCAAGGAAAGTGTTGGATAAATGATGCTGAATGTAATGGAAAAACAGTTGAGATAATCAGTTAAAAAATGTTTAAGATAGTTGGCTAAAAGTAATGGATAAGTCCAAATATTTGAACAAAAAAAATGCATAAAATAATTGCCATAAAGTATTGGAAAAAGAACGTTGATCAGCTATTAGTTCTTCTTAAAAAGTTTCTAAGCCAAAAGGAATTGAAAGACTACTCATTGATAATTAGTTGATTTCAAATTAATGATGAAGGGTGAATAGTTCAAAGTAGTTTGTGTACTTCTGACAGATACTCGGGGTCTCGTATTTCTTTATCGTCTTACTTTTCTGACACTGTTGATTGAGGCTTAGTCTTCTTGGCACTTTACCAGACTCACATTTTGCTCCCTGTGCTTTGGTCTTGGCGTTACACATTTGATACGTTACCCAAAACCCAACGTACAACCGACCGCGGTTCCACTTCTAGACTCTCTCCTTCTCACTGGGCTTTAGATGTGTGATGTAGTAATCCCGCCATATTTGATACCCTAATGCTAAACAAACAGAGCCAAATTACACACATTCTTCCCCCAACGTTCGTGACGAGTTGTTAACCAAATAAAGCTCAGTTTTCTCTTTCTGTCGCTCCCTCTCTCTCTCTCTCTCTCTCTCTCTCTCTCTCGGTGGAGACGTCCTGGCCAGAACTTTAAACTGAAATCGAGCACAGAGCCTCTTTTGTGGTCCGGACTTTTTTTTTTTCTACAAGGTGTTTGTGAAACAGAACAGGATATTTCTCTGCTGCCTGTCTGCTCCGGTAAACAGCCGTGTCCTGCACACACCGTTTATCACACTCGAGGGGGGGGACTATATTTTGGAAATGCTCAGATTTTGTTTCTGTTCCTTGGCTTCTTTTTCGTTGTGACTTTTTTTCTTTTCATGGAGCTGAACCACTAGCATCAATGGACGCTTCAATAACCCAGCTGTGTCCTGTGTTACTTTAAAATGTAATACCTCGAACATACTGCTTTTCAATTTGAAGCAATCACAAAGACAAGATGCTTTGGATCTGCTCTCTACGGGCGGACACTTGGGGAGAGTAAGCTAAAGGCAAGGACATAGTTTTCGTCCTATAGAGAGATGCAGGAATGAGTCCTGAAACTTGAAATGAGTCCTTCGATTTGCTCTTCTGAAACCCAATGGTTTGTATATGGGCTTAGATTAGAAGCCTGCAATAAGGTCTATGGTTAACACGAGCTGAAGAGATTTTAACGTAAAATACGTCGCTAAATACCCAACTGGTGAACTGGTAAATGTGTTCAATAAAAGGCTTGAGTACAGGTAAATATATATCCTACTTTCTGGGCACATGTTGGCTTGGAAAGGCTCATTTCTCCGGCTGTTGTCCTCACACCACCCGTGACCCGGACCTCCCCTTCTCTGGCATCAGACATCATGCTAACTACCCCCCCCCCCCCCCACCCCCTCTCTCTCTACTGGGCCCACACCAACCCTCTTGTTTACCCCTCTTTGTGGGTCATCACCGTTCATATTTATAGCATACAACCACCTTTGGAAGACATGTGAACTTTAGTTTTTTATAGCAAGCGCTTGCCCAGCTGGAATATAAATATATAGTGTAATGCACACCGGCTGAGGGAAGTAGATAAAAAAAAACGTCTCGAGTTAAGGGTCACCAGGGAATGACATTAGTTATTGACTTTCAAGGCGAAGATTGTTCCGATATAAAACTCGAAACCGCCTCACTTCTGCTGCAGCCTTACTTGGTCTTGAATGATCGGTAACTAACGGCTAATGTTAGCATCCTTTAGATAGATAATGCTGTGTGACGCACATTACTGGCAGGAAAATATTTACTGCCGGACCCTCAGCTGATCTGCTTTCACGAGTCTGACCTTGCAGACCACGCAGAATCAGTCTTTATTTAGCTTCTCAGGCTAGTTAGCTTTAAGGAGGATGATATGAAGAGCCTTATAACCCCAACATGAGTCAGCTATTTAGCACTTTCGGTCACCTGGTCTGGAAGTCATGGTTTTTTTAGTTGCTGAAATAAGTGATTATATCAAATCAAATCAAGTTTTATTTAAAGTTTTAAAGTTTTGTTCTACGATATAAAATACGACGTGAAGTCATGTGACCGTGCTGTAGTTCCTTTATAGCCGACATTAGCTTGTTATTTCAGAAATCCGTAAACGTTTGTTTGCCACAGAGATTATTTTCTGTAATAATGCAAAACCCAGGGAGATGCTAACTGGTAGTATATCATCCCTGAACAACTCTATAGAGATTGCCCCGTTACTAAGGGGCTCAAACCAATATAATATCAAACAATAAAAGTGCTATAGTTGTTACGATCAGTAAACTACACATGTACCTCCATTGCTTTAGTGAGTGCAGTGTATTTTAATTAAAGGCTGCATGTGTACACTGTGTGCACGTCGAGTGTTGCTTTGTGGTACGAATGATGTACTGTGCATGCTGGGAATAATATCCCTCGGTTAACTAAGCCGTTTTTTAACATTGACAGATGCACACACACACACACACACACACACACACACACACACACACACACACACACACACACACACACACACACACTCAGGCGGACATGTGTTCTGCACAGCCTGTCATTACAGGAGCCTTGATGTGGTCACTGGGTGGCACTGAGGCCTCTTATTATTGTCGTTTTATGACAACTTTCACTCTCTTGCGCTACACCACCCCCTCCCTTCCTCCCTTCCTCCCTCCCTATCCCTCCTTCTTTCCATTCCTTTCCTCCCGCCTCGTTCCAAACCCACATCCATTTCTCTTGCTGTTGCATTGGGACCTGTTTGTTTTCAGTGTGTAAACCATCCTGACACACGTCTCCAGGGCACAGGGCGGATAGAGGAGTGTTTTCTGGGGGAGAGAGGGGAGAGAGGGAGGCAGTAGACGGTTTGGTCTCCATTAACAGAGGTTTTTATACCTAGCTTTGAGAGCTCTCTCCCGACACCTTTGTGGTTTGTCTCGTAAAAGTTACCTGTTTCTCAGTTTGTTGACGAGGGTGTATTTAATAGTCCGTGTTCTTCCCAGGATTCTGTTGAAAGTTTATTATTATGTTTTTATTTCAATCTCAGAAAAGAGGAAAGAGGAATTATGCCAGATTTGAGCTAATAGCTGATTTCCATCTGCAGTCCTTAGGTAAAGTAAATCAGAAGATAACTTTCTCTGTTTTGCCTCGAGATCACAATTTTCTCTTTCTTACGACCACCACTCATACGAGGCTCTTTTAGATTACATATCATTTTGCTGACGCTTTTATCCAAAGCGACTTCGAGGTCCCCTATTATACTGTCTTTCATCAATATATCACAGGTCTCAGATATATACAGAGCCTGTCTCTGATTGGCTGAAACACCAAACAGATCATTGCAGCATTACCCATAATCCCCTCTGTTTCAGCCCTGTTTCCAAAGTGCTGATTCTCTGTCTGTTACTTTAGATGAAAATAAGGAGCCCCTCCCCACACCCCTCTGAGAGAGATTTGGTTACAAAGAACTCAATGGTGCTCTAGGAGGAGATTCAGGTGATAATGTGGGGGGGGGGGTTACCTTGGTTGCTGATTGGCTAATGGTGACACAAGACAAAACATCGTTATGACATCATAAAGTGGGGACACATGTTGATGTAGAAGAGACATGAAGAAGAGACATGAAGAAGAGACATGAAGAAGAGACATGAAGAAGAGGGGACACATGTTGATGTAGAAGAGACATGAAGAAGAGGGGACACATGTTGATGTAGAAGAGACATGAAGAAGAGGGGACACATGTTGATGTAGAAGAGACATGAAGAAGAGGGGACACATGTTGATGTAGAAGAGACATGAAGAAGAGGGGACACATGTTGATGTAGAAGAGACATGAAGAAGAGGGGACACATGTTGATGTAGAAGAGACATGAAGAAGAGGGGACACATGTTGATGTAGAAGAGACATGAAGAAGAGGGGACACATGTTGATGTAGAAGAGACATGAAGAAGAGGGGACACATGTTGATGAAGAAGAGACATGGAGAAGAGGGGACACATGTTGATGAAGAAGAGACATGGAGAAGAGGGGACACATGTTGATGTAGAAGAGACATGAAGAAGAGGGGACACATGTTGATGTAGAAGAGACATGAAGAAGAGGGGACACATGTTGATGTAGAAGAGACATGAAGAAGAGGGGACACATGTTGATGTAGAAGAGACATGAAGAAGAGGGGACACATGTTGATGTGGAAGAGACATGAAGAAGAGACATGAAGAAGAGACATGAAGAAGAGACATGAAGAAGAGGGGACACATGTTGATGTAGAAGAGACATGAAGAAGAGGGGACACATGTTGATGTAGAAGAGACATGAAGAAGAGGGGACACATGTTGATGAAGAAGTGGATTTTGCAGAATAGGCTCTTTATCTTGGTTAGAAGTTTGTCCAGGAATCGGTTCATAGTCTGCTTTTTGCTTTTCAAATATTCATCCATCGCTGTTCGTCTTGTCACTGAAACCTCTCCCGCCTCTCCTTAACTGTGAACGGTCTTAAATTAAGAATGACATTAATGTACTAATTAATTACTGCTGGCCGTTGGATGAGAGGGTATTTCATAACTTAAGATGCCACTACATTGCAGGAACAGACGCTCAACAATGGCGATTTGTTTGCAGCTGGATCATTTGTTATCAGGACAGATTGAGTGCCTTTTGTTAATATGTCGGCCTGTGTCATAACTTCAATTCAAAAGCACCGGTTTTACCCGAAGGCTTTCACTGCATCAGTCCCCTTTCTGCCGCCTCTCCACCTGTCACCCGACTGTTTAGCCTTCAGGATTTATGGCCTTATGGTTTGTTTATTATAGTTTGTAATTTATTATTCCACTGAGTCAGTCAGTCAACAGCACGCCTGAAGGAACACAGGTGGACCGGGTTCATGCCACCTTTACAAAGACTGCTCTGTTTATTGCACACTGATTAAAGGGTGGGAGTGTCAGATAATCAAATAAAGGAGATCTAGGCTGCACACACACACACACACACACACACACACACACACACACACACACACACACACACACACACACACACACACACACACACACACACACACACACACACACACACACACACACACACACACACACACACACACACACACACACACCCACACACACACACACACACACACACACACACACACACACACACACACCACACACACACACACACACACACACACACACACACACACACAGTCAGAGTGTTTGCACCTTAATTAATGAGGTCTCGTGGAGGCCCTGCAGCGGTAAATGAGTGGAGTCACCTGGGGACAGCAACAGGTAAATCCTGTTCAGATCGACACCGAGGCGCTACTTGTTTCTTAAATTGGCTTCTAACACCTCGCCCTAATCACCTCGGTGCCGCCTTTCAATATCATGCATGCACCTCATTTAATCTATTTATCTTTCCGCACACTTCAAACTCTGCACAGACGATATGAGGCTTGCCTTGGCGTTTGTTAGCGTCTTTCAGCTTTTGGTTTTACAACTGTTTACTCTTTGATAGTGCTTTGGTTCACTTTCTAGTCACTGAAGGCAGCTATTCCACCCCAAATGAGCTAAGGTTGCAGAAATGGTGATGTTTTGGTTCAGTCTTGCTGCTCTTATAGTAAAATAATACCCAACGCTGCACGAAGGAGAAGACAATCCCAAACTGATTACTGTCAGCTCAAGTTCTGAAAGCTAACATTTTAAAAGGGAGAATTCATTTGTATATTGACAATCGGTCACATGACTGCTTCCATAAAAAAGTTCATTTTTCGCGTCTTTTAGCTCGTTGTTTTGGTTCTACAGCCCTTTAAAACTGTCCCCCCGCCCCCCCGCTGTGAACAGCTGTTTAGGGTAACCCTGGTGACAGATGTGGATCACGGTGACACTGACTCTGTTATGTCAACATACACAATCTGCCTCTAGAGTCAATGAACTGTGTGCAGGCGTTGGACTGGGTGTCACATGTGGTTTCTGAGAATCCAAGTGAGGCATAGCATGGGGCGCCTAGAAAAGAAATGACTATGTGTTAATCCAATCCAACTTTATTTAGAGAGCACATTTAAAAACAACAGAGTTGACCAAAGTGCTGTACATCAATACATACTATATATAACAAGCAGCATAAATGCATTCAAACAAAACAGATAGGACAAAAAACTAATGTAAAAACACGAGACAATAAAAGCATTCTTTAAACTCTCAGACACGATGCAAAGGAAATAACTAGTAGAGAGTTAAAGGAAATAGAAGTGAATCTTCCTCTTCCTCTTCCTCTTCCTCTTCCTCTTCCTCTCTTCCTCTGACCTGGCAATGAGCTCTTATTATCACCTCTAACTTTCCCCATGACTAGCTTTGCTGCTACTGCACTGGATCCAAAGACAAACAGTAACCTTTCATTTCTTAAAGAGGCCCTTTTCTGCTTTTTGGGGAGTTTTCCCTCTCCTGTAGTTCTATAGGTTTTAGTGCAACATCATCAGGAGAGGACTCTTTAAAGTAGAGACACTACATACTGATATACACCTGAACATCAGCAGGAGAGGACTCTTTAAAGTAGAGACACTACATACTGATATACACCTGAACATCAGCAGGAGAGGACTCTTTAAAGTAGAGACACTACATACTGATGTACACCTGAACATCAGCAGGAGAGGACTCTTTAAAGTAGAGACACTACATACTGATATACACCTGAACATCAGCAGGAGAGGACTCTTTAAAGTAGAGACACTACATACTGATATACACCTGAAAATGAAATATAAAAAGACCCCTTTAATATCAAGAGAAGCAGGGGACCCTCTGCTGCTTAAGGTATCCATATGTTTATTTAAAATAAGATAATAATTTAGTGGCTTCCTTTAAATGTTAAAATGTTAAAATGCTAAACTATACTTAAGCAGATGTTCCTTTGAGAGGTCATCCTTTTAGAAAATGTACACGACTCATTAACGTATATATCAGGACTAAAGTGGATATCTCTGGCAGCTGCAGCGTGGCATGCGCCTCCAGAAAGCAGCCGAGCACCAATAGGATTGGAGCGTTCCGTCCTGATCCATCTGTGCTCCGGGTGTGAGGGTAACTTACAGTAGTGGAGCGTCTCCTGAGGTCAGCTGGAAATCACAAAGACATGTGGAATGCTGAAAGTCGGCCAATGCAAACAGGCAGCCTGGCTCTCCGTTTGTTCAGAGCTCCAGCTAACATTTGAAAAGGGAAAACTCATTTTGATATCGACAATCGATCGGTAAAAAGGGTCATGTTTAGCGTCTTTCAGCTCGTTGTTTTGGTTTTACAACTGTTCACTCTTTAATAGTGTTTTGGTTCAATTTCTAGAGAAATGTCTAGGGCGATGTCTAGAGCGATGTCAAGAGCGATGTCTAGAGCGATGTCTAGAGCGATGTCTAGAGCGATGTCAAGAGCGATGTCTAGAGCGATGTCTAGAGCGATGTCAAGAGCGATGTCTAGAGCGATGTCTAGAGCGATGTCTAGAGCGATGTCAAGAGCGATGTCTAGAGCGATGTCTAGAGCGATGTCTAGAGCGATGTCTAGAGTGATGTCTAGGGCAATTTCTAGAGCAATTTCTAGAGAAAAAAAATCATAATCACGATTATTTTTGGTCAATAATTGATATCACGATTATTAAATACGATTATTCATTGACTTTGAAAACATCCATTTATTGAACTTTTAAATACAAATAATAATTTGAACAGTATCAACAAATATTTTGGAGCGCACTTCAACAAGCTACTAAACATATATAAATATGATAAATACAAATACATTAGATCAAATATGTTGCACTGTCACAACCTAGCAAAGCAAAATAATCGTTTTTTTCGATTATGTTGTTTTCGTAATTGCGATTAAAATACGATTAATTGCACAGCCCTATTTCGTAGTGTCTTTCAGCTCAGTGTTTTGGTGCTACAACTGTTTGTTAGTGTTTTGGTTCACTCTCACTTCAATTTCTAAAGCAATATGAAGCTTACTGTTAGCTCAAGCTCTGATAGCTTACATTTAAAGGGGAAATTCATTTTTATATTGGCAATCGATCACATGGCTGCTTGTATGTTCCATAAGAAAGTACATTTTTTGTGTCTTTTAGCTCGTTGTTTTGGTTTTACAATGTAATGCTCTTTTATAGTGTTTTTCTAAAGCAATATCTCGACACAGCAGGCAGCCGCTTTCTGCAAAATAGCTTGGATGGAACTCAAAGGTGGTTTTCGTGGCTCTTTTTTTAACATCTTTCAGCCTTTCTTTTGGTTTGACAGCCTTTGTAACAGGCAGATGTTTCTGTGGGTTTCCGGCCAGTATTGTGATTTGCTTATTTTTTAACATCTTTCAGCATATTGTTTCGGTCTCAAGGTCCGTTAACACTGTTTTGGTTCAGTCTCACCGTTCGTAAAACCCAATTTTCAGTAGGCAGCTGGTTTCTCAGGGTTCTTACGGTCATTAAAAACCTGGAAAAGTCATGGAAATTCAAAATGCTAATTCCAGGCCCTGGAAAAGTTATGGAAAACAATATTTTTCCCAAAGTTTTGGAAAAGTCATGGAAATGTAACTAAAGTTGCACCAAATATAATTTATATGTTATCCAATCACCAAAATAGTATTACTATAATGATAATAAATACTGTATCGTATAGTAACGAAACGTAAAATGGCATTTAACTGACGAGGTATTTCGCTGGTGAGAGATTTGAGTTGCTTTAGCGTGTAGAAGCTAGTAAGGCTACTATTTGATTTGTTTTAGATAGGCACAACATGTTTCATATGCAGACCTTATTTTCCTGTTCCATGTTCAAATAAACCATTTTCAGTGATACCGCTGAGAAAGAGTAATGTTTTTGGTCATGGAAAATGAGGTAAAGGTCATGGAGAAGTCATGGAAAATCATTGGTGAAAAAGTGTATGAACCCTGTTTCTGCAAAAAAGTTTGGGTAGCCCAAAGAAAAATGTGATTTGCTACTTTTTTGGGGTCTTCCAGCAAGTTATTTAGGTATTAAAGCTCGTTAATAGTGTTCTGGTTATCTCTCAGTGCTTTTTAACCACCAGTTTTAGACACAGCAGCAAGCTATTTCCTTTAAAAAGCTGGAGTGGCTTCAAAAACTTTAATTTAGTTTGCCTTCATTTGATCTCAGGTTGTGCATCTGGGTAAAATAAGGGTTGGATTGCGAGTGTTTGATAATAAACATAGTCAAAGTAAATGACAGTCATACGAATTTATTATTTCCTCTCCGGTCCTTCCCACGTCTCCTGGGTCATCCTAGCAAACAGGAAATAATACGTGATGTTTTACAAAAGTGTAAGAGGGCGTCTCTGGTTCTACTGCTGTTCATTTTGTATTATGTATTTAATTCAAACAGGACCATGCATACAAATACATTAATCTCAGAAAAGAGAAGAGATGAATTATGCCCGATTTTAGCTCGTTCTTATCCGACATTCAGAAATCTATATGTATACCTATATCGCGTTTTAGGGGACACAATAAGTGCCTGAAGAGTTGAGGGAAACATTCAGGATTCTCATGTCAGTGGGTTTGATGCGGTTGGAGAACTAATTCGTCAAATGTGCGGTTGGCGGGTGGATCTCGAAAACCGGACTCTGTGGCAAACTGATGACAAGCTGCAGCTGATGAACCCGTGACTCATTGCGAGGATTGGAAACAGATGCGTTGGGTGTTACACTGTCTTCCATGTGGCTGGCAGTGTGGCTTCATTCGGGCATTGTGTGCACACATGGCAAATGAAAATAAATGCAACATTTGTACAAAGTTTACAGGATGGTTTCAGGAACAAGTAACAGGCGACACCTTCCTCTTCGCCCACAGAGTCCAAAAGGTTTGCGTTTAGAAACCAGACTTCACAAGGAGCTGACTGGGTTTCCCCCCCACCACCACCCACCACCCACCACCCTCGTTTTCTAATCAAAACCACTATAAGCTTCACCCGCAGAGAGACGATCCGAGAGGCTCAGTTTCTCTCCCGGCACACATCCATCACAATAGAGGGCATTTTGGTCCAGCAGAACTCAGTTGGCTGCATCAAAAAGAAGGGAGCAGTTAGGGTTTCACTTACAGAGACGGAGAGGGAACGAGGGGGAGAGAAAACAAACACACAGGGATTGTTGAATTATGGGTAAAGACAGCTGAGGCTAACCAGGTTCGGTTTCCACGGTGCTGTGGGGGGGCTTACTGAAAAACAAAAAAGTCTATGACTCAGTCCTCAGCTCTCAAGGAGACTCGCAGACTTTGTCTCTCTACAAAAACACATGCAGTTGAATAAAAAAAAAAGGGGAACACCTTCAAAAACACAAAACCCCAGGGTTCAATATGGTCACGAAAATGTTCCACGTATCCTCACTGTTAATGCCAGAAAGGGAGGGGGTTGGAAGGAGGGAATAGCGAGCGAGCGAGAGGAGGGATCTGTCCTCACATTTGCTATCAATTTAGTGCACTGAAAATAAGCACCAGGTTTCACTGGAGCCGAGGAGAACACCAGGAATGTTTTTCCATATAAAACCCGAGCGAGGGAGGGAGGAGAGGAGGAAGGGGGAGAAATCCAGAGATGTGGGGCTCGGAGGAGAGTGAGAAAAAGAGATTTAAGGTTAAGAAATGAGGTGAAAAAGTTTGAGACAAGCTAACGGAGGAAGACAATAGCACCTTGGGTCCAGATGTGAAGCTGCAGTTTGACAGCTCATGAGGCTCAAGTGACGTTGGAGAACCCGAATAACCCCGTCGTGAAGGACAGGCGATTAAACCTTGAAGCTAGTCTGATATTCGGTATTAATACCACCAGACTCAGGGACAGCTTCATCCCACAGGCCATAAGACTTAAACACCTGAACTTTTGAAAGAACTGTTTGCAACTTACACATTATGTATCACTTGAATATAGACTCTTATTGCACTATTTCTATTCTATTCTTTGTATTTACTTATCTGTTTTATTGTGTTGCTCTGTTGGAGGAGCCTGGGACCTCAGATTTTCCTCGACATAACGACACTAGCTATGTACACATAACAATAAAAGCCTTGCATCTTGAAACTTGATGAAGATACTGTACACTGACAAATGGGGATTTCTGCACATCTGCGGATGAAATCACCACCACCATGCAGCTGTTTCTGAAACCTTCCTCTGCACACGTACAGTCTCCATCTCTGTGTGTGTGTGACGGTGGGTTAGAGAGACCGGAGACTCCCACAGGGCTCTGATGAAGGTTATCCTTTCAGAAGATAATCAATACGGCTAAATTTGAGCAGCAATATGTTCCCATTCCTGCGCCTCACACACTTTCAACAGATGTAGCTTGCTGCATTGTTTGCTGCACTATCCTGAGGTTGAGAAACATTTTGTAGTTTAGTGACTCACCTCGAAGCTACTTCTGCAGACGCTAATATGAAACAATAGAAAATGTGATTTGATGAAGAAAGACATGCACACACAGTGAGTCAGCTGTAACAACTAAACACTGTTCTGCAGTTGAGACAGTTAGTTAAAACAGGGGTCTTAAGAAGTATTAAAAGTTGATCAATCAATTTAGCGAAAATGAAGGCTATTAAAAAGTATTAAACGGCATTTTCCAAGGTATTACATTTGGTAGCTTGTTTCCAATAAGTATATAAATTGTCCAAAGAGGTTGTATTCTACAGTCTGCCTGAATGTAATCATTGCGTAGGTGTGTAGTGTGATTCTGTGTAGTTTATTTATGGCATCCCGTTGGATTTGACGTCATCTGAACAGGACATCGCACGCTCACTGCTTGATAGCGTGCGAAGGTCCGTTTACGCCGGTTGCTAAGCAACATCGTTATGGGGAAATGCAAGTTTGCGTCCAAATGTTTGGAAGATAAGGAGGAAGGACAATCAATACTGTATATAGTCAATGTGAGGTGAAGTGTGTCGCCAAGGTAACCGGTTAAAACTCCAAGTGGCGATGAGGTCTTAAAACGTATGGAAAGGGTCTTAAAAAAGGTCTTAAAAGGTTTTACATTTGACTTCAGGACTCCTGCATATACCCTGTGAAAGAGAAACTGTTTAAATATTTAGTTAAAAGTAACAGATAAAGAGTACAAATAGAAAAGACTAATGGTTGTATTGGTTAGGAGTTAAAACAGTAGCTAACAGAAACAGTTAAACTCGATCAATGTCTGAGACGTCAAGTTGTAAAGATAACATTGACACCTACATTTTATGAAATGGAAACTGATAATAGCAATAACTTCCTGACTTAAAATCCATTGAAATGAGCACATCTGGATCATAACCAGTAGTGTGTTGAAGGAGGCACTTCATCTGACAGGCTGTGGGGTAAATCAGGCACTAACTCTACAAAGCCAGATTACTACACAGTGGGTGAGGAGTTTGTATACATGAGGTTTTTGGGGCACTGTGGTCGTCTTTTCACTGCAAAACGGACTCCAGCGACGGTCTCCAGTCGAGTGTTTGACCCTCGAACAAAGACCCTCTTCCCACCAACAAAGTGCTGCTCTTATGCTGGAGAAAGAGTGAGAGTAGAAACAAGGAGGGAGTTAAAGAGAAAGAAAGCGAGAGGGGAGAAAAGGAGGGGGTTAAGAGACGGACCAGATGTGTCTTTTGTTTAGATTTGAACGGAGCGGAAAGGAAGGGTGTAGGAGTTAGAAGGCGACCTTGCGAGAGAAAGAAAGAGCGAGGGAGAGAAAGTGGGAGTGAGTGGAGTTTTTTTGACTGTAATGAAACCAAAGCATTCATAGCCCAAAGCCCTGTATGTGGGGAGGGGGGGGGAGCGCCCTATACAGTATGTGATTACCTACCAGCAAAACCACATTCATTATCCTAATTGCTACAATGGTCCCGGCGGTTGGGGGCTGCATTGTTAACATTTGTTAGGCTCATTGACTCCAGAATTCATGGTGTCTGTCATTACAGGTCGCTGCGAAGCTCTCCAGGGCCCGAAATCAGAGAGAAAAGGATAATCTGAAGTCCTAGCTGAAACACTTTTGCTTGTAAAGAGCCTTCATTTTGTTAGAAGAAGTTGGTGAGGGTCAACGTGTACGGGAAGATGTAAATGTTCTGGAGAAATGGAAAAAAATGTGCTTATGTTTTACCCATGTTCGTTATAGAGTGATGCAGTGATGATGTATTTTTGTAGGCCGACGTTAGTATCCCAAAGGGTCCTTGGACAAAAAGCCAATGGGATTTCTCCATGTGATTTTGGATAATGTCAGAAAATAATCTCCACATATTAACACCACTTTATGAGTTCTGAAGTTAATAGCTAATGTTAGGCTATAAAGGAACTACAGCACGGTCACATGACTTCACATCGCCACCGCTAAGCTAAAGGTGGCTAATGTTGGGCTATAAAATAACTACAGCACGGTCACATGACTTCACTTGACCACCGCTAAGCTAAAGGAGGCTAATGTTGGGCTATAAAGGAACTACAGCACGGTCACATGACTTCACGTCACCACCGCTAAGCTAAAGGTGGCTAATGTTGGGCTATAAAGGAACTGCAGCACGTTCACATGACTTCACGTCACCACCGCTAAGCTAAAGGAGGCTAATGTTGGGCTATAAAGGAACTGCAGCACGGTCACATGACTTCACTTCACCACCGCTAAGCTAAAGGTGGCTAATGTTGGGCTATAAAATAACTACAGCACGGTCACATGACTTCACGTCACCACCGCTAAGCTAAAGGTGGCTAATGTTGGGCGTGATGACGTTTAGTCGTCTCATTTAGACACTTGTTAGCAACCCCCGTTTTTAAATTCACCAGTGAGGTATTTACTGATGTATTTTATGTCGTAGAACAAACGTTAAAATCTCCTCAGCTTGTGTTAACCACAGACCTCATTTCAGGCTTCTAACTTCAGTGAAATTTGTTTGACTTCAACATATTTTTTACTGTAAATAACGGCTAACAGAAACACTGGCTTACATCAGAGTCCTGTCCCCTGCAAGTTTAATGCATTCACAACAACCCGCTGCGCCTCTGTTTGGATTACCATGCATTATCATGAGTGCACACGTTCAGCATGTGTTATGCTTTCGGGCCCTCGAAAGCAGCAAGACATTAAGCAAAACACAGCCAGAGGGGCCAAGATTTGAATGATTGAAAGACGAGGCCTTTCCTGCATTTTGCTGCACTAAATCGCCAGGCTTCCAGCAGCTTGTGTCAATATTTCACTGTGTGTGCTCGATGTTTTCAGAGAGTATCGAGCAGATGACTGGTATGACAGTTAGAACATGTGCGGTGGTGAGCTCAGAGACTAACAGCTCAATCTGTTTAGTGTCGAGACCAGAATCAGCCCAGTTGGGGAATGTTGCCAGTTGTGATCAACAATATGTCCAGCAGTTGTTTGTGAGAGAGCGCCGCACATGGCTGACTTATTTTGCATTTCTTCACAGGAAATGAAGGACTAAGTGACTTAAATATGTTCTCCTGCCTCTTGTGTACAAACTCTCTATGTGTTTCTTGGACCCTCAGTGTGAAAACATAATAGAGTGGTAGTGGAGATGAAGTATTTCATTAGTGGACACTGAAGGCATCATCTCCCTGGTTCCCTCCACAAAAAGCCAATGGGATTTCTCCATGTGATTTTGGATTATTGCAGAACATAATCTCTGTGTCAAACAAACGTTTATGATACTGACACGTTTAGTTCAGCAGGATCATCTCCACACATTAACACCACTTTATGATTTATGAAGTCAAAAGCTAACGTTAGTCTATAAAGGAACTACAGCACGGTCACATGACTTCACGTCCCCACCGCTAAGCTAAAGGAGGCTAATGTTGGGCTATAAAGGAACTACAGCACGGTCACATGACTTCACGTCCCCACCGCTAAGCTAAAGGTGGCTAATGTTGGGCTATAAAGGAACTACAGCACGGTCACATGACTTCACGTCACCACCGCTAAGCTAAAGGTGGCTAATGTTGGGCTATAAAGGAACTACAGCACGGTCACATGACTTCACGTCACCACTGCTAAGCTAAAGGTGGCGTCAGAATTAAATGTTAAAACGCTGACTCATTGCCTAGTTTAGGACTCATTCCTGCACCACTCTTTTACAAACCTCAGCTTCCCTCTCCTCCTCACAGCCTTGCAGAGTTTATGAAGCCAAACAACACACTCCCTCCTCTCTGTGGCTGAAGTGTGTGTGTGTGGTCTGATTACCCCCCCCCCCCCCCTCTGTGGTATATCTCTGACCCGGGGAGTATGTAGGGCAGTGGGTAGTGTGAGGGGGGGTTGATGAGCGTGATGTGCCAGCGTGAGGCACATGATCTCATCCGTGAGATGTCCCCCTCCATTGAGAACACAGTTGATCCCCCAATTCTTCCCCTATCTGCACGGCTATTTCTGACTGATGTGAAAACCAGCTGACAGTTCACGGGAACCCACCATCAATCTTCCTACTGACACATGAGTACGTGCTCACACACACACACACATACACACACACACACACACAGCTCATATGCATCAATGCACAGCAAGTGTTGCGTATTGATCCTCTTCACGTGAGGGATTCCCTTCACACTTTAGCCTCGTAGAACTGTAGTACACACTTCCAAGAAACTCAGGGCGGATCGCTGATTTACTTTGGCTTCCTGTGCTGGCCCACAAAGCAGGAAGTAACAGAAAGAGAACCCCAACAAGAAAAGAAAACATTTTAATTTATAGCCCAACATTAGCCACCTTTAGCTTAGCGGTGGTGACGTGAAGTCATGTGACCGTGCTGTAGTTCCTTTATAGCCCAACATTAGCCACCTTTAGCTTAGCGGTGGTGACGTGAAGTCATGTGACCGTGCCGTAGTTCCTTTATAGCCCAACATTAGCCACCTTTAGCTTAGCGGTGGTGACGTGAAGTCATGTGACCGTGCTGTAGTTCCTTTATAGCCCAACATTAGCCACCTTAGCTTAGCGGTGGTGACGTGAAGTCCTGTGACCGTGCTGTAGTTCCTTTATAGCCCAACATTAGCCACCTTTAGCTTAGCGGTGGTGACGTGAAGTCATGTGACCGTGCTGTAGTTCCTTTATAGCCCAACATTAGCCTCCTTTAGCTTAGCGGTGGTGATGTGGAGTCATGTGACCGTGCTGTAGTTCCTTTATAGCCCAACATTAGCCACCTTTAGCTTAGCGGTGGTGACGTGAAGTCATGTGACCGTGCTGTAGTTCCTTTATAGCCCAACATTAGCCACCTTTAGCTTAGCGGTGGTGACGTGAAGTCCTGTGACCGTGCTGTAGTTCCTTTATAGCCCAACATTAGCCACCTTTAGCTTAGCGGTGGTGACGTGAAGTCATGTGACCTTGCTGTAGTTCCTTTATAGCCCAACATTAGCCACCTTTAGCTTAGCGGTGGTGACGTGAAGTCATGTGACCGTGCTGTAGTTCCTTTATAGCCCAACATTAGCCACCTTTAGCTTAGCGGTGGGGACGTGAAGTCATGTGATTAAATGTTCAAAAAGCTCTTTATTTTTCTCATACTGCCTGTGCTGAAGCACCTCTTTTCACCCTCTGTCTGAAACCAGAGCCCAGTCTGCTCTGATTGGTTAGCTGGCCGGCTGTGTTGCGATTGGTCAACCGCTTAGAGATGTCCCGCCCCTTAGCGTATCACGTACAATGTGTTGGAGCGCTAGCCAATAGGAGCGTGAGTGTTCGATAGTGATGTCACTTTGTATGAAGTAAACAAAGGAGTCCAACATATCCAATTAAAGGCCCTTCTAGTTTGAACCACTTTTTATGAAGTTAGTTAGATGAGTCCAGTGGTTCCCAACATAGGGGTGGGGACGCTTCTAAGGGTCACATGATACATATGGGAGTCTAGTTTATAAATGTGATAGGAATAAAGAAAAACAATAACAAACTTAAAGATTTTCAAAGCACTTAAAAATGTGTGTGTGGCGTCTAAAGGATCTGTCAATTCAGTTTGAGTGAGTGTGTGTGTGTGTGTCCACAGGGACTAAAGTTAATGTGAGGTTAATGGGGGTTAACACAATCATAGGAACTGGAACAAATAGTGTGTTTATTGTTTTCTGAGCAGGTTTCATGCGTCTCTCACTATGACAGCGATGACAGCTCAGACTCTCTGGCTCAAAGCAGTGCATTTGAAGTGGCTTCTGGGGGGCCCTGGAGCGTGCCGAGAGGTCAGAGGTTACAACAACTGGGCCTCCCTGGACCTCCCCCTTTACCCCCTTAAACACCCACACACACACACACTTACACCCCCCTCCTGTGTTCATGTCAGGTCCACAGATCACTTCCAGATCCCCCTGTGGACAACTTAACTCCTGAAACCCTGCCTCCTTCTCTTCAAAGACACGTGTATCTTTGTGTACACACACACACACACACACACACACACACATACACACACACACACACACACACACACACACACACACACACACACACACACACACACACTCACACACACATATATCATGAATAGGCCATTGTGTTTTTTTCTCAGGGTGTAACCAACAAGTGTTACAAAATACATCGTGTTGCATTGTTTCCGTGTGTGTGTGTGTAATGTGTGTGTGTGTGTGTGTGTGTGTTTTGTTCTCCTCGTAGAATCTGTTGAATCAGCGAGGTGTGAAATTGCACTGTCATCCGCTTCACCTGTTAGAAAGTGACTGCAGTTTCTTTCACCTGTAAGAACAGCTTAGGAGTAGTGGACTTAATTAAATTACATTTTTTTTGTATTTGCGGAGGTAAAGTGATAGAAGAAGGAAAAATAATATATTTATATTAGCATAAGAAGTTGAAGTAAGAATGTGCTAAAATTAAATAAAGATTTATATATTTTATTTAAAAATAATAAATATATATATATATATAACACAAACATAAGATGTCAAAGTAAAAAAATTACAAATAAAATAAAAATGAAAATATTTTCTCTTTATATATAGAAAACATCCAAATAAAATAATAATAATAATAATAATATCTGAGTTTCTCTCAGCAGCTTATCACCCTCCGCCCCCCCACCCTGTTCCCCCTCTCAGCTTAACATCTGTTTCTACTGAGGCCCAGGAAAGAGGGGGGTGTGTGTCGAACTCTTAAAATTAATTAGCGCATTACCAAACGCTCGAGTTAGTAGATTTCCCCCTCCTCCTCCAGCTCCAGGTTTCTCTTGGGGTCTCGGGGGGCCGGTTTATCACCCCGTACCCAATTAGAGCAGGAAGTGAGGTCACGACCCCCCCCGTCAGGCCTCATCAGCTCCTGTGTCACCTGACGGGGGCCATGACACCACAAGAGAGGGGAGCAGAGGGGGGAGAGTTAATTTATTAATTTCCTCTTTTACTTAATCTGTTAACCTTGTTGACCCTCTTACACCGAGGGGGTTAAAGTACTAATACCACGCTGTAAAAATAACGCGGTTACAAGTAAACGTCCTTCAAAAATGCATTAATAAGTAAGAATCAGTCAAATGTAGTTAGAGTATTAAATGTTAACGTGCAGAAAAGTCTTAAATGGAGATAAAAAACAACCACAAAAATCTAAATTGCTCAAAAGTACATTAAAAAAAATCCTTACATTTTAGTAGATGCCAATTAACTCTAGTCTGAGTGAAAGTACTAATACCACGCTGTAAAAATACTTAATAAGTTACTTAATAAGTAAGAATCAGCCAAATGTAGTTAAAAACAACCAGAAAAAGTACATTAAAAAAATACTTAAATTGTAGACGATGCCAGTTAACTCTTTTCTCTCATTTGTCGTTAAGCTGTTTTGTTATAAACCGTTGGCTAATTTAATTTAGTTAAAACATACATAATGTTTCTAATTCCTTGCTCACTTAAAGGTGGGGTAGGTAATTCACTTCAGAAACACTTTTTGTTATATTCCATGGAATGCTCTTAACATCCCGATAGCAATGAATATATTAAATGATTTGACAATAAATACATAAAAACGTCATCTGTGGAAGCTGTGGTACTGTAAAAAGCACGACCAATCATCTGAGCCGGCCCGGCTAAAATAACTGGATGGCCTACCTGCCTGTCAGCCTTCCATCTGTGCACAAACTTATCTCATGCCCTCATTGGTCATGTTCGTGTGTGTTGGAGGAGGGGCTCTGTGAGGAAGTGGCAGATTTTTTCCGGTTGTGTATTTTCAAATTCAAGCGCACTCGAGCTGGTTTCTCCAAAAGGATATAATATCCTGCTTATATTTTGTTTACTGTAAATAATGGCATTTCAACGTGTATATTTTCTACTTTTTTAATGCTGTTTTATTTCTATTTTGAGATGATTACATTTTAGAATTGTTTATTTCTACTCTTTGAATTTCTACTTATGTGCAATGCCTTGTTTTTTATGCTGCTGCAACGCAAACAATTCCCAAATTGGGATCAATAAAGGACATCTAATCTTATTATCTTAATTGTAGTGGAGTATTATGGCAGGGTAAGAAAATACTCAGGTAAAGTGCAAGTACCTCAAGTTGCACTTAATCACAGTACATGAGTAAATGTGTGGAAAGAATTTGATTTCCAATATATTTACGAAGTTTTGTGCACTTCTTTAGTCTAAAAAAACAACTGTAATATATATATTACACTTTCAGAACGATATTTGCACGATAATGCAGAGATGATTTTGCAGCCATGATGCTAACAAAGTCTCTTTCTCTTTCTCCTCCATGTTTCTGCTGCTGCTGCCGTCTCAACTAAAGGTAAGACCACTAAAGTGTTTCCAAAACTCATTTCAAATCCCTGTCTCCTCCTGTTCTCTGCAATATCTTCTACTTCTGGTCGTTTTAAAGAAGACGCCCTACTCCTTTCTCATCTGTCTCTTCTACCATTTTCCCGCCTTTTTCCCACATCACTGTACAGAGACAGACCTGATGTCGGCATTTCTGAGCATTCAGCATAATATCGCTAGGACTTCTGTTAGTATTGTTCCATATTTTGTCCACATTAACGTCTCAAATCCACCATATTTAAAATAATTAATTGTTTGCTAGCATCTATGTTAGAGAGCTAGCAATTTTCTCTTTGTGCTGCCTTTGTCGGCACCTTGCTTCCTTTCTTTGCAGTACTACCACTCGCCAAAAAACTCAAAATACCTTTTAATCATAACAAAAAATACCATTGCCAAGTAGAGATATTGTAGTAGTGATAAAACATCAACACTGAACACGTTTTGCAAAATCGATAAGTGCAGGGATATCATTTTTTCTGTATTGGACCCTGAAGTTAGCATCTCCCTGGTTCCCTCCATGTTTAGTTCAGTAGGATAATCTCCACATATTAACACCACTAACGGTCACATGTCAGTAAGCTAAAGGTGGCTAATGTTGGGCTATAAAGGAACTACAGCACGGTCACAATGACTTTCACGTCACCACCGCTAAGCTAAAGGTGGCTAATTTGGGCTATAAAGGAACTACAGCACGGTCACATGACTTCACGTCCACCACTGCTAAGCTAAGGGTGGCTAATGATGGCTATAAAGGAACTACAGCACGGTCACATGACTTCACGTCTCCACCGCTAAGCTAAAGGTGGCTAATGTTGGGCTATAAAGGAACTACAGCACGGTCACATGACTTCACGACACCACCGCTAAGCTAAAGGTGGCTAATGTTGGGCTATAAAGGAACTACAGCACGGTCACATGACTTCACGTCTCCACCGCTAAGCTAAAGGTGGCTAATGTTGGGCTAAAGGAACTACAGCACGGTCACATGACTTCACGTCACCACTGCTAAGCTAAAGGTGGCTAATGTTGGGCTATAAAGGAACTACAGCACGGTCACATGACTTCACGTCACCACCGCTAAGCTAAAGGCGGCTAATGTTGGGCGTGATTACGTTTAGTCGTCTCATTTAGACACTTTAGACACCAGTGGGGTATTTACTGATGTATTTCATGTCAGAGAATAAACATCTCTTCAGCTTGTGTTAACCACAGACCTTATTCCAGGCTAACAACCAAAAACACATTCAGAAAACCATTGTCGAGCTAGCTGGACATGCTAAAATGCTAACTCATCTTTGACTTTTAGGACTCATTCCTGCACCACTCTCTGAAATAACGGTGCGTGCTTGAGCTCCACGCGTGTACTTTTAATTAGACGTATTTAATAAATGTAACAGAGTTAATTACTGCGAGTTGATTCAGAACGGTTTCATGATATTTTGGATTGGAGCCCTCCTTTTGTCCCGTTTCCTGTAACGAGGCTCCACTCCTCCTCTCCTTCTGTCTCCACTGCAACACCTTCATTTGTCTCCAGACTAACTCTTCCTCACCCTCTCCTCCCCCTTTTTCTGCATCTCAATCCTTCACTTTCCCCCCCCTTTCCTTGCTTCATCTCTTCCTCCTCCTCCTCCTCTGTTTGCGCCTGTTTACCTCCATCGTTCCTCCAGATGGTTCGTGTTAAAACTCTCCGTTTGACAGCCTCTTTTTTCCCTCCACGTTGATATTATTTTAACATGGCTCAGACCTGGAGGAACACAGGAGAAGGACGAGCAGGGGGTACAAGGAAATTAAAAATATGAAAAACCCCGATGTATTAAAAGCAATGACTCCGTCAGGCAGCAGTCATCACAGGCCCTTTGGTTCTGCGTACTGTACTTTTTTAAATAAATAAAGCCACATATAATGTAATATTGATTTAAATCACATCTGTTAGGGTGATTTCTTCCTCCCCCTCTCCCTCTGCTCCACAGCTCTTGGATGGAGAAGAGGTCCGGGCTGCCAGAAATAATTGCTTGTTTGCTGGTATTTACTTGAAATCTGTCAGAGACGGAGAGAGGGAAAGAGTTGGAGGGAGAGAGAGTCGATGCACAGATCCTTATCTCACGCTTTAGTCCTACTGCTGTGTGTTGTGTGTGTGGTGTGTGTGTGTGTTGTGGGTGTGTGTGTGTGTGTGTGTGTGTGTGTGTGGTGTGTGTGTGTGTGTGTGTGGTGTGGTGTGGGTGTGTGTGTGTGTGTGGTGTGTGTGTGTGTTGTGTGTGTGTGTGTGTTTCATTTAAGAGCTTCTCATTGAAATATACAATAAGAAATATGATATGTAACCACAGGTGTGAATACAAAGGGCACATCTAAAAATATATAT
>NW_022987438.1:299778-314778 GCF_902827165.1 Trematomus bernacchii
CAGCGATCTCAGAGGCGTAGAGAGAGAGTTAGACACGCTAGACATTTGTTGAGCGACGGCCAAACAGATGCTGGTCGAAAACATCCGTCTGACAGGAAGGACATAACACTGAGGTCACACTTTAATTCATATACTTTAAAGAGTCCTCTCCTGCTGATGTTCAGGTGTATATCAGTATGTAGTGTCTCTACTTTAAAGAGTCCTCTCCTGCTGATGTTCAGGTGTATATCAGTATGTAGTGTCTCTACTTTAAAGAGTCCTCTCCTGCTGATGTTCAGGTGTATATCAGTATGTAGTCTCTACTTTAAAGAGTCCTCTCCTGCTGATGTTCAGGTGTATATCAGTATGTAGTGTCTCTACTTTAAAGAGTCCTCTCCTGCTGATGTTCAGGTGTATATCAGTATGTAGTGTCTCTACTTTAAAGAGTCCTCTCCTGCTGATGTTCAGGTGTATATCAGTATGTAGTGTCTCTACTTTAAAGAGTCCTCTCCTGCTGATGTTCAGGTGTATATCAGTATGTAGTGTCTCTACTTTAAAGAGTCCTCTCCTGCTGATGTTCAGGTGTATATCAGTATGTAGTGTCTCTACTTTAAAGAGTCCTCTCCTGATGATGGTCAGGTGTACAGTATGTAGTGTCTCTACTTTAAAGAGTCCTCTCCTGCTGATGTTCAGGTGTATATCAGTATGTCGTGTCTCTACTTTAAAGAGTCCTCTCCTGCTGATGTTCAGGTGTATATCAGTATGTAGTGTCTCTACTTTAAAGAGTCCTCTCCTGCTGATGTTCAGGTGTATATCAGTATGTAGTGTCTCTATTTTAAAGAGTCCTCTCCTGCTGATGTTCAGCTTAGTGATGCTTATTGAATATGTTTTTCAAAATCTCTTAATGGATTTGGTTTATCTCTGCGTTGATTCTAAAGCTTTAGCTTGTATCTGGGTTAATAAGTTAATAGATGGATTGATAGATGGGAGGAATACATCTCCAATTATCAGCTTGGAGGATGGAGAGTGGAGCTGTAAGCTGTCTGAACTACGCTAATCCTGAACGTCATGTATGGACATGTGTTTAGACTCACATGTGGACATATAAACAAACAATACTTAAAGGTATTTGAGTCTCCCAGATCCAATGGGATTCCTCCATGTGATTTTGGATTATAGCAGAAAATAATCTCTGTGTCAAACAAACGTTTATGATACTGACACGTTGAGTCCAGCAGGATCATCTCCACATATTAACACCACCTTATGATTTCTGATGTAAAAGCTAACATTAGGCTATAAAGGAACTACAGCACGGTCACATGACTTCACGTCACCACCGCTAAGCTAAAGGCGGCTAATGTTGGGCTATAAAGGAACTACAGCACGGTCACATGACTTCACGTCACCACCGCTAAGCTAAAGGTGGCTAATGTTGGGCTATAAAGGAACTACAGCACGGTCACATGACTTCACGTCACCACCGCTAAGCTAAAGGGGCTAATGTTGGGCTATAAAGGAACTACAGCACGGTCACATGACTTCACGTCACCACCGCTAAGCTAAAGGCTAATGTTGGGCTATAAAGGAACTACAGCACGGTCACATGACTTCACGTCACCACCGCTAAGCTAAAGGTGGCTAATGTTGGGCTATAAAGGAACTACAGCACGGTCACATGACTTCACGTCACCACCGCTAAGCTAAAGGAGGCTAATGTTGGGCTATAAAGGAACTACAGCACGGTCACATGACTTCACGTCACCACCGCTAAGCTAAAGGGCTAATGTTGGGCTATAAAGAACTACAGCACGGTCACATGACTTCACGTCACCACCGCTAAGCTAAAGGTGCTAATGTTGGGCTATAAAGGAACTACAGCACGGTCACATGACTTCACGTCACCACCGCTAAGCTAAAGGCGGCTAATGTTGGGCTATAAAGGAACTACAGCACGGTCACATGACTTCACGTCACCACCGCTAAGCTAAAGGCGGCTAATGTTGGGCTATAAAGGAACTACAGCACGGTCACATGACTTCACGTCACCACCGCTAAGCTAAAGGCGGCTAATGTTGGGCTATAAAGGAACTACAGCACGGTCACATGACTTCACGTCACCACCGCTAAGCTAAAGGCGGCTAATGTTGGGCTATAAAGGAACTACAGCACGGTCACATGACTTCACATCACCACCGCTAAGCTAAAGGTGGCTAATGTTGGGCGTGATGACGTTTAGTCGTCTCATTTAGACATTTGTTAGCAACCTCCATTTCTAAATCCACCTGTGGGGTATTTACTGACATATGTTATGACGTAGAACAAAACGTTCAAATCTCTTCAGAACAACCAAAAACACATTCAAACATCGTTCATTCTAAGGTACAGGAAGCACTAAAAAGATGTCTCATTTCCAGTTTTAGGACTCATTCCGGCACCACTATGTAGCCTTCTCCTCTCAGGCCTGTTTCTGTATCTGCAGCCTGGGACTCGCCTGAAGCTTTTGTCCCAGTGCCCTGAGCCGGATCCTGGGGAAACATCTGGTGGGAACAGGGGCATTTTTATTTGTTTTCAGAGACGCATTTGTTGTTGACTTACCTTATCAGCCAGAGAGATAAAGCCAGCTTTGACACAGATAGCAGCCAGATCCTACGCATGACAGACACACTGGGAGACTCCAGACACACACACACACACACACACACACACACACACACACACAAACCACACACCACCACACACACACACACACAACACACACACCACACACACACACACCACAACACACACACACCACACACCGCTGACCCCCGGGAGGGTTCGTCCGGGGACACAGACTGACAAATGCGACTGGGCGGTGACTCGCAGACAGCTGGTGGTCAAAGGTTGTCTTTCTATCTCTGCCCTCATTTGGCTGATTGTTTTTTCTCAGGCCTCATCTGCTGCTCTCCATCTCTCTCTGTCAGTTGAATAAAAACTCTATAGTTCATGCTGGAGTTCTGCAGATCTGTACATGATTCGCGTGGGAAAGACGCCTAATTGTGAATATTTTTCTTGTATTATAGCAATTGCCAAATGATTCCTGACAGTAGAGGGAATAATCATTTTGGAATTCAGAATTCTCAATATCGTAGGATCTGAACCAAACAAGGATCTAGCCCTATCATGTTCATTAGTATTAGTTCATATCAGTATGTAGTGTCTCTACTTTAAAGAGTCCTCTCCTGCTGATGTTCAGGTGTATATCAGTATGTAGTGTCTCTACTTTAAAGAGTCCTCTCCTGCTGATGTTCAGGTGTATATCAGTATGTAGTGTCTCTACTTTAAATAGTCCTCTCCTGCTGATGTTCAGGTGTATATCAGTATGTAGTGTCTCTACTTTAAAGAGTCCTCTCCTGCTGATGTTCAGGTGTATATCAGTATGTACTGTCTCTACTTTAAAGAGTCCTCTCCTGCTGATGTTCAGGTGTATATCAGTATGTAGTGTCTCTACTTTAAAGAGTCCTCTCCTGCTGATGTTCAGGTGTATATCAGTATGTAGTGTCTCTACTTTAAAGGTCCTCTCCTGCTGATGTTCAGGTGTATATCAGTATGTAGTGTCTCTACTTTAAAGAGTCCTCTCCTGCTGATGTTCAGGTGTATATCAGTATGTAGTGTCTCTACTTTAAATAGTCCTCTCCTGCTGATGTTCAGGTGTATCAGTATGTGTCTCTACTTTAAAGAGTCCTCTCCTGCTGATGTTCAGGTGTATATCAGTATGTAGTGTCTCTACTTTAAAGAGTCCTCTCCGCTGATGTTCAGGTGTATATCAGTATGTAGTGTCTCTACTTTAAAGAGTCCTCTCCTGCTGATGTTCAGGTGTATATCAGTATGTAGTGTCTCTACTTTAAAGAGTCCTCTCCTGCTGATGTTCAGGTGTATATCAGTATGTAGTGTCTCTACTTTAAAGAGTCCTCTCCTGCTGATTTCAGGTGTATATCAGTATGTAGTGTCTCTACTTTAAAGAGTCCTCTCCTGCTGATGTTCAGGTGTATATCAGTAGTGTGTCTCTACTTTAAAGAGTTCTCTCCTGCTTTTCTCATACTGCCTGTGCTGCAGCACCTCTTTTCACCCTCTGTCTGAAACCAGAGCCCAGTCTGCTCTGATTGGTTAGCTGGTTGGCTCTGTTGTGAGTATAGTCAACCTGCTTAGAGATGTCCCGCCCCCTTTAGTCTATCACGTACAATGTGTTGGAGCGCTAGCCAATAGGAGCATGAGTGTTACATAGTGACACTATTTTCCGAAGTAAACAAAAGAGGCGTTTCAATTTAATAGCAGAATTAATAATAATTATAACATCACGATATGATTTTGTTGAAAGTCGTGGTGTTTCAAGCTAAACGTTTGATCTTTACTGTCAGGCTTCTCAGCCAACGTTTGAGGCTTTGTTTCACGGTGTAAAATGCATGTCGTCACGTGTTTCAGCGTAATGTCAACACGATATTCCCCAGATTGACGATGGCAGCATTGTGTCGCTCTCACTGTATTTACAGCAGCCACTAAGGGTTTATTCTGGGTTTGTGAACTATGCAAATAAATGCTCCAGAAATCTGTCCGGGGCTTGGAGGACGTGTTTTACGAGGGCTGTAAAACTCCACACAAACACATAAAGCTGCGCCTGTAAAAATAATGTGTGCTCTGCATAAATGCTCATTTGGACTAATGAATGAGGGGAGCGATGAATGGCTCTGTGTAAAACTGTAAAACTCCACTTCCTCTGAGCCAATACAGCATGATGGACGACGGCACCATTTGTGAGTGTGTTTCAGCGCATGGTCGAGGAGTGTGTGTTCTGTGTTGACTTTGCGTGCTGATCATATTTACACTGTCAGATTAATGAAGGACATTGTGGTGAAACTTTAACAGATAATGGAGAATACACACCGGCTAGCGCTTCGGTAAACTTCCCTCTAGGAGGAGATTAGGGAGGGGGGGGTGGGGAGGGGGTTCTGGGGACCACCTAGGTGCTGATTGGCTAATGATTACACACGCCTCAAGAAACGTTATGACATCATAAAGTGGCCCAAATCTGATCAGCTCATTTTCAGACAGGTTTTTATAGAAATGGATCAGGACGAAAAGAGAGAGAATCTTTGTTCCTGAAACTTGACATGAAGAAGAGGGGACAACATGTTGAATGAAGAGAGACATGAAGAAGAGGGGACACATGTTGATGTAGAAGAGACATGAAGAAGAGGGGACACATGTTGATGTAGAAGAGACATAACGAAGAGGGGACACATGTTGATGTAGAAGAAGAGACATGAAGAAGAGGGGACACATGTTGATGTAGAAGAGACATGAAGAAGAGGGGACACAATGTTGATGAAGAAGAGACATGAGAAGAGGGGACACATGTTGATGTAGAAGAGACATGGAGAAGAGGGGACACATGTTGATGTAGAAGAGACATGAAGAAGAGGGGACACATGTTGATGAAGAAGAGACATGAAGAAGAGCGGACACATGTTGATGTAGAAGAGACATGAGGAAGTGGATTTAGCACAATAGGTGACCTTTAATGCTACGTTAAACTTCACTACATTTCGGAGGCAAATATTGTATTGTTTCTTATCCACTAGATGTATTCACACTCAGTAACTTAGTACAAATATAAAAACCCATGAAATGCTGATATTGTGAAGTACCCATATTTCACTTATAGGTCAGCTGGCTCGATGGACAGCCCAAAGTTCACAAGGTCACGCTCTCCTGGTGGTGGTTTGATTGACATGTCGCCATGTCCCGCCCCCTTCCATATCTCACAATGCTCACTTACCTTCAGTGTTGTGATATATTAACGGGGGGGGGGGGGGGGGGGGGGGGTATTTGGCTTGTGTTTGCCCCCCCCCCTCTCTCTTTACCTCCATCCTCTGCCAACAAACCCTTTCTTCTTTCTTTCTCACTCCTGCTCTTATTTCTCCCGGCTCCACGTATTTCTTGGCATTGCAAAACGTTTCCCACAGCTCTCACAATCCCTCCCCCAAAACAGAGTCTCCCCCCTCCTCCCCTACTCTCTCCCTCTCTCTCATTCACTTCTTTCTGGTGTTTTTCTTGTCTCAACTCCTGCCTCACTTTCGCCTTTTTTATCGCTGTCACTGCAAGAACAGCAGAAAATACAGTCTAATAAAATGGTTATCTTTGGGGTTTTGGAGTGATAAAACACGACTCTGTAACACAATAATCAGAAATGTTTTATTAGATAATATATTAAATAAGAACGTAAGCACATGATATAAAATAGGTACGCATAAATGGTAAAAAAAGAACTATGGACAATGGCAGAAAAGTACAGTTTCCTTCCTCTGAAATATGACAATGTCCTGATTTATCTCACTACAAAGTGAATCTCTCTGGGTTTACTATGAAGTGAATAGTCGATATGTGGACACCAGCTGCAGCTCTGTAGAATAACCTAGCTCTTAGTAAAGTAATCAATAACTTGATCAACAAATAAACATTATTACATTACATTATTCATTCTCTATTCCTCTCTTTTTCGTGTCTCCACTTCTGCCCTTTTGCCTTTTTTGTCGCCTTTACTACCCTCCTCCTTCTTCCCCATTCCCTGGCAAGACTGGCATCACATGACACACACACACAACACACACACACACACACACCACACACACACACAAACACACACACACACACACACACACACACACACACACACTGTATTAAAGCAGAGTGTTGCTATAGGGCCTTGGTTTTGGGGGGTGGGATGCAGCCTGGTCTGGCATGAAGTACCACTCTCTCTCACACACACCCACAGACACACACCTACACACACACACACACACCACACACACACCACACACACACACACAACACACACACACACACTGTATTAAAGCAGAGTGTTGCTATAGGCCTTGGTTTTGGGGGGTGGGATGCAGCCTGGTTGGCATGAAGTACACTCTCTCTCACACACACAGACACACACACACACACACACACACACACACACACACACACACACACGAGAAAACGTATAAGTACCTCCAGATTTGTGTTTATGTCCTGTTCTTCGTGCACCCTCATTTGAACACATGAAGCTTAATACACAACAACAACTGCAAATATCTTTCCATTTTAAAGTGTGTTTCAGTGTGTGTCTCCGAGGGTGATGTGGAGCACGCTTTGTGGAAGTGATCAGGAACACAAAACAAGGAAAAAACCGGGGGGAAAAAAACTAATTTCCCACAAGTTAGTTAGGATGGAAATGTTGAAACCTGCAGAATTAAGAGAAACTCTGCCAGATTTTCTGCTGGAATTTGGAGTTATTTCTTTTGAGCTGTAGATATTTTATACTTTAACACGTGAAGCAGGATATGCCAGAGAGCCCCCCCCCCCCCCCCCATAAACCTCCCTTCATGCTAAATCCATGTCAGAAATCTCCCCCTCTTTCTCCCCCTGAGATCTCTTTAGCATGTGTTTCTCCCCGACTGCCAACAAGTGACACCTGCTGGTGGGAACAGGAACAACACCTCACTGTGTGCGGCACATACAAGTCGAAAATATAAGAATTAAACATCATTTTCTGACACTAATGCATAAAAATTACCAACAACAACATAACTTGACAAACTATTTTGTTAACCCATGTATTTTATTTTTTGCACAAATGACAGAAAATACAGTTTATTTCTTCCTAAAATATTATATTTTCCTGATTTTTTCTGATTTATCTCCTAATAAAGTGAATATGTTTTTATTTTTGGACGAACAAAACAAGGCTTGTGAAGACTTGATGTTAGAGTATACTGGGAGGGACATTTTTCACTTTTTTTTAATATTGCATAGATCAAAAAATTGATTTAAATTATACATATTTTTTGTATTTATAATTAAAAAACGTAATCAACTAACCATTCAACCAGTCAATTGGCAAAAAAACATCATCACCAACTATTTGTTAATCGTGCAAGTGATTTATTAATTACAAAAAATGGCAGGAAATACAGTTTTTCTTCCTTTGAAATATGATCCCTGCTTTTATCTGATTTATCTCTTAATAACATTTGTATTTGTACGTTTTTGGGCGAGTTTTAAAGAAATAATTTGACTATTTTCTGACATTTTTCTCGACCAAATGATAACAGCCACAAATTATTGTTGGATAAATCTGTGTATTGTAAATAACCGTTAGTTGCAGCCCCATTTGATTTATTTTTTTTTGCACATTTTACCCTTTTCTTGATGAATTATGAGGATTTTCACGGTAAATAATGAGAATGGTTGAAATGCAGCCCGACAAGTCAGTCACTACCCGGAGAAACATCAAAGCGCAGTGTGTGTGTGTGTGTGTGTGTGTGTGTGTGTGTGTGTGTGTGGTGTGTGTGTGTGTGTGTGTGTGTGTGTGTGTGTGTGGTGTGGTGTGTGTGTGTGTGTGTGTGTGTGTGTGTGTGTGTGTGTGTGTGTGTGTGTGTGGGGGGGGGGGTTACAGTGGCATCCGGCCAGCCCTCCCCCCCCTGCCCTCTCTCTCTCCCATGGTTGATTCCTCCCCCCCCCCCCACCCCACCCCCGGCTCTGTGTTGGCGCAGGCGGCTCACAGACGGGCTCACAGATGGGCAACGCAGCCGCACACACACACACACACACCTGCTCCTCGCTGGCACCGGGCTAGGGCCAGGCGGCACACACGGACACACACACACAGATGTGCATCTAAGGAAGAATTATTTCTCCTGAATTTATGGAACCTCCAGACTGAGGGGTATGCATAGATAAAAAAAAAGGAATACACAAATGTTTGTAAACAGTTAAGGTAAGGAGGTGCAATACCATTTTTTTTAATTAAATAAAATGGATGTTGGCACTGGATGTGACTTAAAGGGTGATTCCTTCACTATCCAGGGCTCTAAAAATTGATTTATTGGTGATGTTTTTAGATGTATCAAACAGATCACATTTGTACACATTCATCTGCATTGAAATAATGCAAAATAAGTTTGAGTTACATTTCCCTTAAATAGAGAATGCATGACATTTTTGAGATAGCTTATAATTCACGTTATTTTTCACTGTGACGCTTGCAGACCCCCCCCCCCCTGTGATGCTAATAAAAGAGAGCCCGCCCACACGCTGTCACTCACAGATGTTTCCACGCTTATCTCCAGCATGTGCTCTCAGGAAAATCTTTGCACGTATATATCTGGTAAACATATAGCCTCAGTCACACGGCATATTTATAACCTGACGCCCCCACGTTCACACTCACACACTTCATCATCCCACAATGCATCACACCACGCTGCTGTCACATGGCGTTACACAGCCACCGCTCACATGGATATAACCTGTTAACGTGGGAACAAAGATGGAGTGAATGGTGTTTGGGATGGGAGTTTTGAAGAAGAAGAAGAGCCAGGATTGAGAAGTTTAAGAGGTAGGGCGTGGATACGGATGCTAAGAAAACTTCTGAGGAAAACTCCAAATATAGTGGAAAGGGAAAATCCGTCCTGACACAGAAAACCCTGCAGAGGTGGAAGAAGTTACTGGACGTTTTAATTTGAAATCAAGCAATAATATCGTTTTAAATTCCTCTGTTACAAGCAGAAGGCCTGGATTCAAAACCCTACATATGGAAAGATACAGAAGTGCATCCAACACAGAATCATCTCTTAATGTATTGCACAAAACAGACACATTTCCACCGGGAACACCATAGAAAGTGGACACACACACACACACACAGACACACACACACACACACACACACACACACACACACACACACACACAGACACACACACACACACACACACACACACACACACACACACACACACACACAGACACACACACGGGGAAAGGACAGAGAAACGATCACTACAGGAGGGGTTAAATAGTATATATTCCAGGTGCACCTTATTTGGAAACAGGGGGGTCAATCGGGGGTCATCACCCTAACGCATCCCCCCCCCCCCCCCAGCTGCAGCGCTGTCCAATAAGAAGCAGCGGATTAGAGAACGATGAGATTTGCATGTAGAAGATTTAAACACAGCGGTGGAGGGGGGGTGTTTATCAGGAGGCGATGAGTGGTTTTTACAAAATACCGGAAACAAATCTGCGAGGAGGAGGGGGTGAAGGAGTTGTAGGAGGAGGAGGAGGAGGAGGAGGAAGAGATGAAGTCCAATAAAAGAGCCGGCTGAACATCTGTGTGGGATCGCCGCGGGGATTAAGAGGGTTTGGAACATTTTAAGCGCATTAAAGATAAAAAAAAAAGGTCAGAATGTTTAGCAACATACCGATAAACCTCTTAAGCGAAACCCAATTGGGGAAGGCTGCTTCTTTATCCAGAGGGGGGGGGGGGAGACACACACACACACACACACTCTTTTATGCAGAGGTGGAACAAGTACCTCAGATTGCGTTACTCGAGTCAAAGCAATACCACCACAAAGTTAAAAAATGTGCAGGAAGTTAAATAAATACAAGTCACTCTGATGTCTTGGTCCAGAGAGAAAGGCACATTTTTAAGTATTACATTACTTAATTGAATACCCGATGCTGATTGGTCAATTTCGATCATTGAGAGGTCTGATATGTTATGCTAACAGACCGTTGCTAAGGAGGAGGCTCTGCTCGAGGGACTGTGTGTGCAGGGTGTAAAGGGAACAGCAGAAGAAGACAGGAAGTGAACACTGAAGGGAACAGCAGAAGAATACAGGAAGTGAACACTGAAGGGAAAAGCAGAAGAAGACAGACAGGAAGTGAACACTGAAGGGAACAGCAGAAGAAGACAGACAGGAAGTAAACACTAAAGGGAACAGCAGAAGAAGACAGGAAGTAAACACTGAAGGGAACAGCAGAAGAAGACAGGAAGTGAACACTGAAGGGAACAGCAGAAGAAGACAGGAAGTAAACACTAAAGGGAACAGCAGAAGAAGACAGGAAGTGAACACTAAAGGGAACAGCAGAAGAAGACAGGAAGTGAACACTAAAGGGAACAGCAGAAGAAGACAGGAAGTGAACACTGAAGGGAACAGCAGAAGACAGACAGGAAGTAAACACTAAAGGGAACAGCAGAAGAAGACAGGAAGTCAACACTGAAGGGAACAGCAGAAGAATACAGGAAGTGAACACTGAAGGGAACAGCAGAAGAAGACAGGAAGTGAACACTAAAGGGAACAGCAGAAGAAGACAGGAAGTGAACACTAAAGGGAACAGCAGAAGAAGACAGGAAGTGAACACTGAAGGGAACAGCATAAGAAGACAGGAAGTGAACACTAAAGGGAACAGCAGAAGAAGACAGGAAGTGAACACTAAAGGGAACAGCAGAAGAAGACAGGAAGTGAACACTAAAGGGAACAGCAGAAGAAGACAGGAAGTGAACACTGAAGGGAACAGCAGAAGACAGACAGGAAGTAAACACTAAAGGGAACAGCAGAAGAAGACAGACAGGATTAAACACTGAAGGGAACAGCAGAAGAAGACAGACAGGAAGTAAACACTAAAGGGAACAGCAGAAGAAGACAGGAAGTAAACACTAAAGGGAACAGCAGAAGCTCAAACACACTCCAGCAGAACTGACAGGGTTTGGAGCTGCTAGCCTAAATGCTACAGCTCGTATAGACAGGAGTATAAGGGGCAGGCGGGACAGATGAAGAGTTAGTGAACAGAGGTGGATTTGTCCACAGATCAGAGGAGGAAGAGGCCTATCATTTCACTGTGAACTGAAGCATGTCTGGGGAGCCGTCCTCAGGTGACTCTGGATACACTGGATACACTGTATTTATAAAAGTGTGGTGCTGTGATGGCGTATTTCTGTGTTGGACCCTGGAGGCAGCATCTACCTGGTCCAATGGGTTCTCTCCATGTGATTTTGGGTTATTGCAGAAAATAATCTCAACGTTTATGATACTTACACGTTTAGTTCATCAGGATAATCTCCACATATTAACACCACTTTATGACGTTTGAAGAAAAAAGCTAATGTTGGGCTATAAAGGAACTACAGCACGGTCACATGACTTCACGTCACCACCGCTAAGCTAAAGGCGGCTAATGTTGGGCTATAAAGGAACTACAGCACGGTCACATGACTTCACGTCACCGCGGCTAATGTTGGGCTATAAAGGAAACTACAGCACGGTCACATGACTTCACGTCACCACCGCTAAGCTAAAGGCGGCTAATGTTGGGCCTATAAAGGAACTACAGCACGGTCACATGACTTCACGTCACCACCGCTAAGCTAAAGGCGGCTAATGTTGGGCTATAAAGGAACTACAGCACGGTCACATGACTTCACGTCACCACCGCTAAGCTAAAGGCGGCTAATGGGATAGTGGTGGTCTAATGGATAGTGAGGTGGGCTCAAGATCGGAAGGTTGTGAGTTCAAATCCCGCCAGGAACACCACCACTAGTGTGCCCTTGAGTAAGGCACTTAACCCTTAGTTACTCCAGGGAGAATGTCCCTGTAATTGGTAATTGTAAGTCGCTTTGGATAAAAGCGTCAGCTAAATGAAATGTAATAATGTAATGTAATGTTGGGCTATAAAGGAACTACAGCACGGTAGACACTGAATACTGATATGAACCTGAACATGAGCAGGATTTGTCATCTTTAAGAAAAGTTTAACACTGAAAGCTCTTGTATTTGAATTTATCTCCAGTGTTGTTTTTCTGGTGATCTCTTAGTGTGTTTTAGATTACAGAGTCTCTGTTTGCTCATGTTTGCTTGTGATGCCACACAAACACACACTCTGAGCTGTTTGGTACATTTGCACAGTAAAATAAATGCCTTTGTGCTCTCTCTCTCTCTCTCTCTCTCTCTCTCTCTCTCTCTCTCTCTCTCTCTCTCTCTCTCTCTCTCTCTCTCTCTCTCTCTCTCTCTCTATATATATACATATATGAATATGCGCACCATAAATGAATCCATTAGCACCGGTGGCTAATTTGTTGGCTAATTTCGTACGGAGCATGTGTGTGTGATTTTACATTCAAGTGTCTTTTAATGGAAGGCACTTGTGTGTGTTGTTTTTGTGCCTGTCTGTGTGTGATGAATGCAGTGATTAAGTGAGTGTGATTCAGAGTGTGTGTACATTAAGCCTGGGTGAGAGTTATGACCTCTGTCTGCAGCTGCAGTGTGAGAAACGTAAAGGCAGTGTTAACTTTTGTGTAACACACTCCAGGAGTACATCATACACTGACTGAGGAACATAATGAATCAGTGTGTGTGATTAGAGCGATAGCATGGTATATTTGTGTGTGTGTGTGTGTGTGTGTGTGTGTGTGTGTGTGTGTGTGTGTGTGTGTGTGTGTGTGTGTGTGTGTGTGTGTGTGTGTGTGTGTGTGTGTGTGTGTGTGTGTGTGTGTGTGTGTGTGTGATCTCTGCTGAGGCGGAGGCAGGGGGCCTTGGGGCGACTGTTTGCAGGAGATAAGGGTCATTCATCCGTGTATAAACGTGTGTGTGCAAGCATGTTTGTGCATCAGAAAGTGTGTGTTTCCATGGTTTACAAGAAAAATAATAAATGCTCATGTTGTTTTACAATATATACCACAGCCAGTGTCATGTCTCACAATAGAGAGACTAAATACTGATATACACCTGAACATCAGCAGGAGAGGACTCTTTAAAGTAGAGACATTACATACTGATATACACCTGAACATCAGCAGGAGAGGACTCTTTAAAGTAGAGACACTACATACTGATATACACCTGAACATCAGCAGGAGAGGACTCTTTAAAGTAGAGACACTACATACTGATATACACCTGAACATCAGCAGGAGAGGACTCTTTAAAGTAGAGACACTACATACTGATATACACCTGAACATCAGCAGGAGAGGACTCTTTAAAGTAGAGACACTACATACTGATATACACCTGAACATCAGCAGGAGAGGACTCTTTAAAGTAGAGACACTACATACTGATATACACCTGAACATCAGCAGGAGAGGACTCTTTAAAGTAGAGACACTACATACTGATATACACCTGAACATCAGCAGGAGAGGACTCTTTAAAGTAGAGACACTACATACTGATATACACCTGAACATCAGCAGGAGAGGACTCTTTAAAGTAGAGACACTACATACTGATATACACCTGAACATCAGCAGGAGAGGACTCTTTAAAGTAGAGACACTACATACTGATATACACCTGAACATCAGCAGGAGAGGACTCTTTAAAGTAGAGACACTACATTTTGATATACACAGAAACACTGATATAGTAAAAAGTCCTCCTGGTTGTAGCAGCTCTGTTTGGTGCCAGGACTTGAACATAACAACACATTGATCTCGTGCCAGTGGCCTTTATTATTATCTCCATTCGTACTAATTGCCAGGCCGAACAGCGACACATATGCACACAGGTTTCAACCAATGCTCTTCATTAGGGACTGAGGTGCTCACATCCCTTGTTGTCATGACAACCGGCCACCGTAATTTTTGGCTTGGGAAAACGTCACATGGAGAAAGAGAATATTTTATCCAAGGTTTTTGGGAAAGGCATCATCAGGACTGGCCTCGTGGTTTATTTGATCATCTTACATGAGTTGCACTTATATACTTTATGTGTGTGTGTGTGTGTGTGTGTGTGTGTGTGTGTGTGTGTGTGTGTGTGTGTGTGTGTGTGTGTGTGTGTGTGTGTGTACATACGTGTGTGTGTGTGTGCACGTACGTGTGTGTGTGTATATGTGTCATCAGCTAGCAGGAATGCATGGGTACCGCCAAAGCTAAGATGGCTGCCAAGCGCTAAGATGGCTGCCAGGAATCCTTAGAGAGAAATAAGCAGAGCGAGTGAGAGAGGAGGGAAGATGGACGGACAGAAACAGAAACTCTGACCCGTCCTCCGGTTCTGGTTTTGGCGTCACGTTTTGGGCTTTGTGCGGTCGGGCTGAATAGCAATTCTCTGGCACGCCGTCCGCTATAATGCCACCCAGGAATAGGCCTCCGATCTGGGCTTGAGATCGGGTCTAAGAGGGGTCTGACTTTTGGGAGGTTAACAAGTT